>NC_056729.1:10434704-10734704 GCF_019279795.1 Protopterus annectens | reverse complement strand
GGGGGCAGACCCCAATACCCCCCTAGCTTAAATATACCAACTCTGAGATCATCATACAACAGAGAAAAAGGAATATTCCTGGAAATGGCCATCTGAGACTTGGTATATGTATTTTTCATTTTTTTCAGCTATTTAGTCTCTGTATTTAAGGACTTGCTGAAGTGGGTCCCACCATTTAAAACCCCAGTTGTATTGCACCTCGGGAGGAGAAGTACAAAAGATCAGGTGGGTCTGAGTTGAAATTCCCTAGAATGATGAGCTTCGGTTTGATATTTATGACCATCTCTTCTGTAGTGCCTTACTACAGGCTAGTTGGCTGGCTGCATGATGTGTAAAGGCCTACTAACATTAATGACTTGTTACTACCAGTTGCGGCAACTTCTCTGTATAAATGTTAAGCAGATTGTAACTTGTGTGATGACCGTGCCCTGGCCCAGCAATCAAGGAGCCCCACTCCTCACCACTAACACTAGGGAGGTCGTCTCCTATGAGAGGAAAGGAACATTAATACACACAGTAAAGTACAATTTCCATTAAGTGCACACAGAGATCACAGTCAGTCTGGGACTGGCTGCTCCCTTGCTCACCAGGTCCCCAATAAGACTCCCCACTGGCACAGCTATAGAGTCCAGGTCTCAGCCTAATTGGGCAAGCTAGAACCTCCAGTACCCTCTCTGTCCAACCAGCACTTCATGTCCCTGCCCAAGTAGCTGACACAACACACACGCACTTTGAGATAAGTATTTATACAACTTCACAGACACTCCTGGGAAAGGCTGACACAGATTCTCCAGCTGTGTCCCTTTACCCAGACTATATGGTAGTAATTACTGCCACCACCCAGTTAATAATATCAGCTACTAAAAGGCTCTTAAAAGGGTGTCCAATTATTACTGTGCAATATTAATATCCAATGGTAATGTGACTGAGAAGGCTAGCACATAGCAATGATATGTAATAAAAGGTGAATGGGAAGGCTAGCACTTAGCTATGATATGTGATAAAAGGTGAATGAGAAGTCTAGCACATAGCTATGACATGTGTTAAAAGGTGAATGAGAAGTCTAGCACATAGGTATGATATGTGATAAAAGGTGAATGGGAAGGCTAGCACATAGGTATGATATGTAATAAAAGGTGAATGGGAAGGCTAGCACATAGCTATGATATGTGATAAAAGGTGACTGAGAAGTCTAGCACATAGGTATGATATGTGATAAAAGGTGAATGGGAAGGCTAGCACATAGGTATGATATGTAATAAAAGGTGAATGGGAAGGCTAGCACATAGCTATGATATGTGATAAAAGGTGAATGGGAAGGCTAGCACATAGGTATGATATGTGATAAAATGTGAATGAGAAGACTAGCACATAGGTATGATATGTGGTAAAAGGTGAATGGGAAGGTGAGCACATAGATTTGATATGTGAGAAAGGGTGAATGAGAAGGCCAGCATATAGGTATGATATGTGATAAAAGGTGAATGGGAAGGCTAGCACATAGGTATGATATGTGATAAAAGGTGAATGGGAAGGCTAGCACATAGGTATGATACGTGATAAAATGTGAATGAGAAGACTAGCACATAGGTATGATATGTGGTAAAAGGTGAATGGGAAGGTGAGCACATAGGTTTGATATGTGATTTACCTTTACGAAAGAGAAGGGTTAAGAAAATACCTTTAGAACAGATGAGTCATGTTTCCCATGGCAAGATGCAGCTTCAGTGTAGTATACATTTGTTTGCTACATAGACACACAGTAAAGAGGACAGGAAGACCTGGGGTGGGGGATGATGAGTAGGTGATCTCTTTCAGCGATGATACACTCAGGTGAGGAATAGTGAGACAGCTCTGTCACAGCTGGCACACAAAAGCATGGAAGTGGGAAAATAAAGATAAACAGTAATTGCAATAGACTGTAAAGCTGTAAAAACTCTATACAGGGAGAACATATCTAGTACACAAATGAGGGCTGTATACTGACTGCATTACACCCCATTGTGAATGTGATGGTGAATTCTGTAACTACCTCACGGATAAAGAAGGTGGAGAAAATGAGGCTGCAGATTGCCTAGTTTTTTTTTAAGGTTGTCATTAGTTTTGATAAGGTAAAGTAGTAGTTTACAAAAGAAGTATAAAGTAATAGATAAAACGAGAATTGTGCCATTGATTCACATAATATATTTATTTTCGCCTAATGATGAAATAGTGTTAAGGTTTCCCACAAGACAAACACACACACACGCACATACACAATTCATTTGGTGGAGAAATCATTTGGTACATTGTGTTTTGAGGTAGTTATTTTAGTCATAAGGACAATTAGTACAATGTGCGTTTAGTATAACGGAATTTCTCAAATTAATATAGTGGCTGTATTTTTTGCAGAAACCTGAGCTACAGTTTAGTTTATTGATTTTTTTCAAAATGGCCATGATTGTGACTCATATTTTTGCCCTGCCTCTCATACATTTCTTGATAGTCTGGTAAATTACTGAAATTGGAGTCAATTTTGCTGATGAACACAATGCTAATCATTGTTTTCCGTAGGAAATCACTGATGGTGCGATTTCTAAGTGTGCACCAACAATGATGCCATTCTTTTGACATACTTCCCCCTTGTTCAAGTAGGAGAGTCCATGAAGTAGATGTATATAAGTTTAGGGGTACTGTGGTTTACCCCTCCTTGCTCACATTAGGGGTGTATTGGGGTACACTTGCAGTTTTCTTTTGTATTCTTCTGTGTTTTGGGCATACAGCTGAGTGCACCTCCAGGCGTTTCTGCAGTTAACTCTGAAGCCTCTAGGAGCGAAATATTGCTTGTTCATACTTGCATTAACAATTCCAAAACCATGCTACATACAAGGTGTCAGAAGACTTCATCTTGAAGGATACACGATGGCAAACACAATTGTATTGATATTTGACCTCTGTCTAATGCAGCTAAATAGATATTGAATATTATTTTTATACTGTTTATTTGTATATTTTCATAATTCTTTAACTATCTCAACATTCAGATAACACAGGCAGAACTGCATATCCTCATATGAAAGCTCACAGCTGTATGATGAAAATCCAGCTGGCAGTATGTGTCTTGCTTAAATAGCTACTGAGATATCATATGTTGTTTATACAAGATACAAAATTAATATTCACTGCCTTTATTTTGGCTTGAATAGTTTGCCATTTACAGTTTCCTAGTAACACGGTTGGAGATGTGAATCTTTGTTTGAGCTGTAAGGTGATAACTTAATTTTTTTCAATATGCAAGCCACGCCCACTGGGAGTTAAAGGTACACACTCTCAAAAGAGCTGCACTGGAGGGAATGAGTTAATTTTTTTTGAAATAAAACATTTGGTCTACTTTTTGAGTACATTTTTATTAAAGGTAAGTTCTTATTTATTGTGTTTCTACTATTTAGGTCTGTGATTAAATGTACTGTACGTGTGTATGTATTATATACATAGTTACATATATATTACACACATGTATACACACACACACACACACACACATATATATATATATATATATATATATATATATATATATATATATGCCTGCACACATATGCATCTTGACTATCTGTCCATTAATTACTAGCACAAAAAATGCTCTGATCACACAGATGATCATTGTTCAATTAGGCACATGGGTTTCTGGACGACATTGTGGAAGTAGATAACCTGAATGACCAACACCAACTCACTCATCCTTGGGGTTATGCTCACTACATTTGTATCACCTGTCAGTGGCTGGATGTATCACCTGTTTGTAATGAAGGGTTGGCTCATGCTGCTAATGTGGAGATCTGCTATGTTTAGCTGTGGAAATGGAGAGATGAGTAGGGGAACATGAATCCACTCTCCTCCCCCTAACCAGGCAGCAACTGCAAATCAACAAGCTTCCTCGATGGAAACATTGGTAAGCTGCCCCTTGAGAACTGAAGTTAAGCTGCTCCTTACCAGCTTCATCTTTGGCTGAGGGGAAACAATGATCCTTCTAGGTTTTCCAGGCAGGAATGATTAGAGACAGGTAAAGGAGCCTTTAGGTTAGTCTAAAAAAATTACATTTCTGTGTGTGTATATATCTTGCAGTGCAGAAGAACCTGCTTACCTGTTTATACATGCTGAGTGTTAAACGCTGTGCAAACATTATGTAAAATTGTGTAACAGAATACATCTGTGAAAATATTTTAGGAAGCAATTAAGAACCTCCATTTTGCATTCATGTTTTCCTGAAATATTTTCCCTTTGCAAAACAGCAGATCTGCACAGTTCCAGCATCTTTACTGTTCAGTTTTTCTGTACTATGGGCATTTTTAAGAAAGTTAGTGAAACACTAGATGATTTTATTAGAGGCCCTTTAGGTCTGTGTCAGTTATACTGGTGTAAACCAGCTTTAATTTATTTGGGGTTATGCAGTACATTGACCCTGCTTTAACTGAAATTCAGTTAGGAGCACTAGAATGAAAAATATTTGGTTGAATACCGCAAAGCATTCAGTAAGCTTCATAGTGGTGTGTTTTATTAGTGCAAATGAATGGATGTGTTCATTAACTTATACTGACTGCTTGTGTGCAGTCTGTGGTTTTGCTAAGACTGGCTGGCACTCAGTGGGTAAGGGAATTACTTTTGCTCCCTATTGCCATGTGATCTTGGAATTGGTATATATGAGTAGCAATGTGTGTGTGTGTCTGTCTGGAAATGGTGCTGTCTTCTGCAAACAGTGTTCAGGCTACATTATTCTTTCAAAGTTGTCTTGAATGCTGATTACGAAAGAATAACACAGTGTTTGAACACACTCCATATTTTTTCACACTAGATCTGCAGAAAGAGAATAAAAGCTGTGTACTACGTCTGTGCTGCCTGAAGCTAAGCTACTGATTTATGAAGAAAATTCAGTCATTTTACATCGTTGGATTTTCATAGCGCTGTTTACTTATTTATATATACTTTGACTTTGTTATATTTGTAGTTGCACACACAGTTTGCAGTGTTATCAGTTCATCAATTTAGATTTGTGTTTTGTTTTGCAATTCTTAGCAGTCTGAATAGTCTGTTTTAAATGCTATTTCTTCTTAGCCCATGACTGTAAAATGAAGTTTAGAACATGCAGTTTATCACATCTGTCCAGTTACTTTATTAAATTTACTCTAAAGCACTGTTTACTGTAGTGTAGACTTGTATGCAGTGATGATTTGGACAAAGACTGCTGTGCAGATCCCACAAGGCCGAAGAATACAGATTGTTCAGAACATTGTGCCAGTCAGCTGGTGAGCAGAAGTAACAATACTTTTCAGTCTCAGAGTGCCATATACAGTTATATATTATTTTGTTATTGTTCATGTTTTTATGTGTAACTGACTAAGCCCACAAGAGTGAAGCACTTTCTTCCAGGCATAGTTAATTTTAAAGTCCTTGTTCTTTCACACACTTTCTGTTTAGCAAGGGTATAATTTATTCACATTTCATTGCTTTGGCCACTAAGCAGTATTAGAGGTATCCTTAACTCTAACTGTTTTGTAGTGCAGAGTGCTGTGATTACTCTCCGATATCTATAAAAAGACAAATCAGTTAAGTGCTTCTATAGCACTAGACCCAATTTTAACAAATGTTAAGCAGCCCCGCTTTGGTTGTTAAGATTTAGTATGATCTAAACTCAAAAAACAAATACAAACTGCTAAATTAGCAAAAGAAAAAAACGGCCAAAAGACAGTAAGCACTTTCGTAGGTAGAAATGCTCCTACTTCTTCAGACTGAGTCTGAAGAAGTAGGAGCATTTGTACCTATGAAAGTGCTTACTGTCTTTTGTTATTAAATAGTGTTTAGTACCAATTGCTTTGGCCATATTTTCTTTTGTTAATTTAGAAGATTGAGTATGATTCCCAGCAGTTAAACCTGCCAGTACTGACCAGTAAACAACAACAGTAGAATTAAAAATATATTTGTTTCTGCAGGCTGTCTGTGCAGGTAATGACCCCCTGACTTTCTTTAACACACGAGAGTATGTTACTGGCTTTCTGACAGTGCTTGCCAAGTTCTTTATGGCTATGAAAGACTACAAAGTACTTACTGCTTTTTTTTCTGTAGCTAGTAGTAAATGTCACAGCTAAACCTCAATGCTGTACAAAGAAATATAATGTGGTCTGCAATCATAATCCATGTTTATGTCTTTCTGACATGGATGCTGATATTCACCTCATGAGCTTTGCTCTCAAGTTGAATTTCTTGGCATTCATGTATTAAACACATAATACAGAGGATTATGAGCAGGTTGCCTATACTAATCATGTTGTTATGTGTTCAAGACATGGATGCTGTGATGATGTGAGGTAGTGCCTGCTGTGCTAGGGGGAGTAGGGCAGTGTATGTGTAACATATGCCAGCATAGCTAGCTGGCATTTTGTAAAACATTATGTCATTTGAATATCAAATTAATTTACACAAATGCTTATGTTAAAATGCATTTGCAAAGCTACTTGTATTAAAAACGTATCAACAATGGGTCCTGCTGGACAGAAAATAAATACACATGCATGTCAGACTGTATTGTTGTAACTGATGAAATGTGTATATTTTAAGAGCGAATACTGGAAGGGAAGGAGTTAAGCTCATCCCGGATAACCTTAAGAAGAATACCCTGAAATTAAATTACATGGTTTAGGCCACAATGATTTTATCTCACAGGTCTGAATGCAGCCAGAGATGCAATGTCTGTGAAAAACTTGGGCTGGGATTCTGCTCTATTGTCCTTAGTTGTGAACTAATTGCTACCCTGGGGTGCCAGAGAATGGCTTGTTAGTTTCTGCAGGAAGGATGGAAGTGTTCTAATTGTTTTACAGTTTCCAGATGCTGTAATAAACCTTAGCTAATGTTCAGTGTTTGTATTGTATCACATCAGTGCCAGATCCTGGCTCAGTTTCTAGTGAGAGGGTAGTATGGGAACCACAGACTCAGGTGACCAGATGTGACGTCATTCTGTAGCCAGCATTGAAATTGCATTTGAATCCAAGTGAGAGAGAGAAGATGTGCACTCTGTTTTTGGACCTGAAAAGACACTCATCCACTTTCGTCTTGCCTTGCTTTAGTAAGTAACGAGAGAACAGTAATTTTTCAGTCAATTAAAAAGTATAGTGGGATTAACTAAATGTTGTGTTTTTCTGTATCTGCCCGAGTATTTCCATCAGTGTTTTTTGTAATATTTCATGTGATTGAAACTCTGGTGTTTATTGTAAATAAATATTCATTGTCATTTTTTTTATTATTTATTATTAAATATGCCTAAACCTTTCATTGTGTCTGGTCTTTCAGAAAATATTTAACCCTTGAATGTAGTTGAATTTATTTAGTGGCACTGTGGCTCCATGTTCCTGAAAGTCTTGCTGCTTGGTTAAACACTACCATTTCTATAGGTATTACATTTACTTAGTATAATTGGGTACCCTGGTAAGAGCCTTTAAGTAGCTGGCTTCAGGTGTTCCAGTGGAAATATATCTACCTCATAGTCTGGGTGGAGGTGACAAAGTGAGTAAGCTGTGCCAGCCTTTCCCTTGTGTGTGTGAAAATCAAATCTCAAAGAGAGTATGTATGACAGCTACTTTGAACAAGGACACTGAGAGCACTCATTTCACAGAGAGAGCGGTGGAGGACTTGGTTTGAAACACCCAGCTAAGGACTCAGCTCTATAGTATCAATGGGGAGTCTTATTTGGAGCCTGGAGAGAAAGCTCTTAAGGGAAATTGTACTTGGTGCAGAGGTCTGCATCGGAAAATCCTGTGTGTGTCAATTTTTCTCTCAGTGAACATTCCCGTCCAGTGTCAGTGGTGAGGACTGAGGCTCCTTAATCACTGGTCCAGAGGAGGGACATCACAGTTGCCAAGAAATTTAGCTTGAGAGCAAAGCTTGACAGGTGAATCTTGGCATCCATGTCGATAACACTTAATACTAAGCTCTCATTTGTGACCCATTCATAATTCTTTGTAGTACTTTGAGTTTTATCTGCTCCATATATTACTAGTTAAAGAAAAAAATGAAAGAATAACGTTCTAAATACTTTCAGGCTTTGAAAGCCATAAAGCACTTGGTGACCACTGTCAGACAAGCAAACATTTACACTTACCTTCTTTGCCAACTGTCCAGATTTTCACAGAATGTCCATATTTTTGCCTTATATGTTGGGTCTGTTCCTCATAAAGCCTATGTTATTTGGACAAATTACTGTGGATTGGAAACACTAAATAATGAAATACATTTAGGTTTTAGACATCATATCCTTCAGAAAATCAGGCAAACACACATCCTATTATTCGGGTAAATTTTCTAGGTTTAGAACAGTAAGTCAGGTACATGCTAGCTATGGACAAACATATCTTTTATTTTGCTGCTGTCATTTACACTGGCAGGTTTTATAGCCTAGCCTGAGATCCAACCTTAACATCATTAACAGGGGTTGCTTAACATTTGTTAAGGTTGGGCTCGCACCACTCTCGAGCTTAACTGATTTGTCTTTTTCCAAATATCGGAGCGTGATCAGCATGCTGCATACTGTAAAAGCAGGTTATGACTGACATGCCAATTGTAGTCCTTTATGTTATCACTGCTATGGATCCATATTGTTATCTAACAACCTATAAAAACAGATTTATAGGCTGGTTGGTTTTTACTGAAGGATGATATACTGCTTACAAAAGATTTCATGAGGCTGTTACTTTTGAGGCAAAATATACCCCTTGACATAATTGCCTTGGCTTTTTAAATCATCACAAAGCTTTTAGTTGCATATAGGAAATATATTTAGTCTTAAGGGGCAATTATTCAGAGTTTCATTAAAATAAATGGAGTTATTTGAGAGCATTACTTGCTGCTGATTGTGTCATCAACTCTCAAAGTTTACCGATCTGTAACAATTTTCTTTTTTTGTAATCATTGCCTGTGAAGTTATGTATTTTAACAAAAAAGTTGTGGCATATTCTAAAGGTATGAAGTACAGGTTATATTTTGTCAATACTCTTTTTCTACTGCAGCATAGAATACAATGTATATACAATTTTAATGTGCATCTAGTTGTATTTTGTTTTTATAAGCATTCTTTTATTCTTTTTCTCAGATTTTAGGTGTTAGGAATGTTGTTTTGCACACTGATAGACATTCATATACAAAGACAGTATTAACAAAACCAGAGGTCACTGAGAAACAGTCATCTGTATCTGGTATTTGTTCACTGAGGAACAGTGTTGGACAGTACTGGCTGCAAAGGTGGTTGCACAACTGTGGTATGGACAAATTCAAATTAAGAACGTGGTTGCTTTTAGACACAACTTGGAGAACTTGTTTTGGAATCAGCTCTTAACTTTATATTTGGCGTGAGTGGATTGTTATACTCCATGTAAAATGTAACCCCCTCAAAAATGTGGCTGCATTAAAAAGTAGTCTGGTCTATAAGATGTCCAGTAAAGCAACTCAAAAGAAAGGCAACCATGATCTTAGTATTTGAATTTATATGTTCTAACCAGGCATATTGGATAACTCTCTTGTGTGAGTTTGTGTTACAAGCTCAGCCGTGATTTGCAAGAAGGTTGTATGATCTTCTGGTTAATGTGCTCCCAGATGAACCATACTGATATAATTCAGTATCTCAGACATGTACTCCCATATTTGAGATATGGCATTTTTATATTGCTGAGTGGATAGCCTCTTGTGATCAGCAGGAAGTCGATGATACACACTGCCACCATCTACCATATGCATCTGTCTCTACAGCAAATGAGGATGCATTCTAACTAGGTGATGATGTAAGCTTGGATTTTGTATTAGATATTGTAATTGCTATATCCCTCTGGCCCATTCAAGCTTATTCAGACATCACCCAATGTTTCTTCAGATCCCAGGGTTTGCAAGGCAACTTTATAGCCATACTGTCTCTTTTACAAGATAACAGTTTCCATTTACTTACATATCCATCTTTTTATTTATCTATTTATACACACACACACATATATATATATATATATGTGTGTGTGTGTGTGTATTTGTGTCTATATATATATGTGTGTGTGTGTGTGTGTGTGTATATATATATATATATATATATATATATATATATATATATATATACACACACACACACACACACACACACACACACACATACACATAGTATTTATTGATGAGGGCGCAACACTGATCCACATAGATCTTTTTAGGATGCAGTTTGGTTAAGTGACTTGCTTTTCATTAATTATAAGGACACTGAAGGGATTGGAGAAGTAACTGTATGTGAAACAGTTTTTATTGTTATTAATATATGTATAAAAATATTCATGATATAGCTTGCATGCTACCTTGTAAAGCAGATCTATATAGTGTGCAGTCAGGGGTATTTTAAATATGATATGGGGGAAATCTTATCAGTAACTGCTGTATATGTTTAAGAAATTAAAGAAAGTAAGTACTTTTTCTTAGTTGTAAGATATATAGGTGTTACACCCCAAGAATAAAAGAACTGCTGAACAGACACAAGTTAAAGTTAATATAATGTTGTGATCTTAAGCTGCTGGGGTGGGATATAAAAGTGCATCAATCATATTTCATTACAATCCAGTGACCAAAAACTCCTGTCTGTCTATAAACTTAGTAAATCTGCAGGGTATTGTCTAAACTTGTACAAGGTTGCTTAGGCCTGGAATTCCTTACTTGTATCCCTCAGGTCTATACCCACCCTCCTATCTTTCTAAACCACTCTGAAAAACTTTCTATCCGAAAACTGACTCTATTCTTGCTCAAAACCAGGATAGCCTGTATCCCTAAATGTGCCTTTTCATTCCAGATACCGCCTTACTTCACTTACTGCTATCTAATTCACGTGTCTGATTTTCTCTCTAAATATACCATAAGCCTGTTTTTGTTTCATGCCCTTTTGCAGTTCCAATTTGTATTATATTTATTTACCTTTAATTTATCTAAAAACTGTCTAAAATGTCTCTAAATATTAAAATGATTGTCATATACCTTGTATCAGTTCTTAAGTAATGTTTTTATATTATGTCTAATTTGTTATAATTATTTAAACTACATATGTTTCTGTTTTATTTTTGAAGATAGTAAAATCCTCTGAAAATGGCCTTCTACCCAGTCAGATTTTCTCAGTAATCAGATGTCAATAAATAAATAAAAATAAATTTAAGTAAAATTAAGATAATAATTGCCCCTTTTATAGAGGTGGATGTCTACATTCATTTTCTTGGTTTAAGCTATAGATATGTTTTAACAAATAAGTATAAAAAAGACAAAATGATGAAATCCATGGGACATGGTAAGTTTCTTGTGTTTTCAAAGTTATTAGTCAGTTTTCATTAGCAAATGCTCTCAGTGAGACACATGAAGGCTGTAGCTGCAGCAGTTGGATATGGGGAGTCTGTACATTGTATTTTGAGTAAAATGTATAATGATTTCTTTACACATCTGTAAAGTTACTAGCTGTTTTTCTTCTCTCGTCACTGACTGAGTAATTATGAACACCAGATGTAACTTTTATTTTCGGAAGGACGATCTTTATTTTTGATTAGGTAATGACTGTGGGTACAGCCATTGATTTGGGACAGCTGCTTCTATCTGTGACAATAAACTTCATTTTTGAAAACATATATAGTTTTGTGTGTTTATTTTAATTTAAAAGGAGATGGTAGTTTTTTTTTAAATTAGGACTAAAAGTTATTATTTATTGAAAGTAAGCAAGCTGTTTTTCACATCTAGGAGGCAATGAGATAAAAAAAGAGATAATCACTATGAGTTGGAATACAAGCAGAAACGTGCATTTTGGGATGGGTAAACTTAATTTTAGATTATGTTATGACTGTGGATACAAATGTTGATTTGGGGTATCTGCTGCTTTCTGCAGGGGTAGACTTCATTTGTTGAGCATGTACACAGTTTTGCTTGTTTGTTTTAAGTTAAAGATGGATCCAAGTTGTCTGCATATTTTAGTTTAGTGTTTCAGTGCTTTTATTGAAGCAAATAGTTTTGAAAATGTGACATAGGTTCAGATGGAGATGAGAAGAAGCAACTGCATTAGTGATCAGCCTGTAAGACATTAATGTGTGGATATAAGCGAGACGTTGTAAATACACATTCAAAAGAACTGTCATATATAATATGTGGGAGTAGTAGCGTTCTATCATAATAGCTACTCTCTTCATATTATCTTAGAATGTAAACAACCTTATATATTTAGACAAAAAGTAAATAATATTAAATTATATTAATAGATGTAGGATGCAAATAAAAATGTTGTAGGAGACAGACACATTTGGCTTGAAATGGAAAGAAATGAGCACATGAATTTGACAAAGAACAGGTTTCAAGAATGACATTCAGAAGAATATCAGTGACTAAGAAAAGGAGAGTTAAAGCACTGATTGCTAGACTGGCTTCGATAGTGATGGAAGAGGAAAAAAGACAATAGTGGTAGGGTGCAATTGGCAGGGGAAGAGCATTGTGCTCACAGGATTTATATTTCAAAGATGCGTGAGTGCACCACAATAAAACCAATAACCAAAACGAAAAGAGGACAAGGCTTGAACAACCTGGAAACAATCAGTAAATGTAGGAGGCGAACTCATATAAATAGTTTAAGGTTTAATACAAAAGCATGTCCTATAAACTGAATGCAAGCAAACAAACCAAATTATATCTCCATGTTTAGCAAATATTCTTATTCCATACAATTTACAAATGGACTTCATGAGAGATCATTGAGTCTAGAACAGAAGCTGCTGTAAAAATTAGATAATTACTAAGGATATAAAATATTGCATGATAATCATAGGAATCAGTCTGAGGAGGTTTGAAAATATTGGGAGTCGAGACTAGAAAGGATATTTACAAAGGAACAATAGGAGGACATTTGTATGTGTACTAAATATACAATAAACCTTAGTCCAGAAGGCTTAGTATTTTTGCTTGAAAGTGTTTGATGTCTGCTTGGAGTATAAACTATCTATTCAGAGAATATTTCCTCAGGTAGACAGCAAATGCTAGATGTGTCCCTGGAAAGAGAGATATACTTGGGAACATGTGTTTTGAGAGTATAACGAGTTGGCAGATTTTAAAACTCGCAATGTAATACTTTGTCACATATAAATACATTTCTTCTGAGCTAAGAAAGTGGATCTGGACTGCCTACACATAGTAAGACCTTTTTAAGTTTAATGATATCTGGTGCCAAAAAAGCAATTAGTAGAAAATAGAATTAAAAATCTAAACCAGCTAGTAACTGAAGTACTGAATGTTGTAAAGAAGGGAATTGGAGGAGGGATCTTTAGAAAAGGGAAGGAACAAATTACATAGAAATAAAAAAAAATGGAATTTGTGACAAATAATAACCAGACAAATGACTACTGCCAAAAACATGGCTTCAAACTAAACTGCAAAAAATGCATCATTGTCCCCTTTGGGGAGAGTGACATATCCACGAATTATCACATTAATAACAATGTCCTAAGCACACAGCAGTTGTGACGGACCTGGGCACCCAAGTTGACAGCAATCTAACCTTTGACCACCATGTTGCCTCCATTGTATCGAGAGCTTTCTACATTGCTCACCTCATTAGTAAGGGTATTTCTTCCAGGAACAAGGAAGTCTTAACTTTCCTGTATTCCTCCCTTATCAGCCCCATTATGGAGTATAACACCCCTTTCAGCATGTACCTTGTGAAGCACATTAGCAGCTGGAGAGACCACAGAGGTTCCTGACCAGGAGAATCCAGAGCTTCAAAAATCTATCCTACATGGATAGGCTAAAACTTTGCCCTGTCCCTCTACTTTGCCTCATACAGACTCCTCTGAGTCGATCTATGTCTAGCATACAGAACAATCTCTGACCCCACATTGATGAAATTGCTGCATATACGCAAGCCGAACTCCACTCGTGTGACCCGCATGCAAAACCTCAGTTTGGTCTGTGACATCAATAGGACTGGATGACAGGACAGATTTGTCTTCCAGAGACTCCCCCAGCTGTGGAGTAGACTCCCTCTCCACGCCAAGAAGAGTACTTTATTATCCCTCTTTAAGAGGAACCTGGATGGGAAACAGAAATACATCGTTGGGATTCCACCTGTGTCCCTGCTGGACAGAGGCATCAGGCGATAACTTGTGGGAACATGGGGCTAATGTATTGGCTAGGCCTAGAAGGGCCTCAGGGCTAGTAACCTAGTAACTTGCTATGATGCTATGATTCTATAATAATACATGCAGAATAAAGTTCAGGAAGAAGAGTGAGGTTTAAGGGATGGCAGGAATTGAGCAATTTATCTAATGTTGGAGCGATTCTTAGAAATGTGTTCTGAATTAAAACAAATAGAAATATCATTATGGTTTGTTATGACATGTCTGTATCACTGTTGGAGTCACTATTTAATAAACATATTTAAACAAGACTTCTAGACAAAGGCAGGAGGAACACTAGACAGTATGGGGAGAATTGTTGTATACTACTCTGAGTCACTTACAAAGTTAATAAAGCAGCAGGATGCAGTTCCTGAACAATAAGAATGAAACTGTAATGCTTGGTGTTATTGACTGACTATAATCATCTGTAATTTTTAAGGACAAGAAAAAAAATGAGAGGCATCATTATGGACATTCTGCAAACTCATGGATTAATAAGTGATGTGAAGTTGTTCTATCTCACCCTTCATTCTTACAGATGGTGTTCAGAGCCGATCCTTGGCTCCGAGTTGGCCTACTACAAAGCTCAAGGTCTTCAGATAGCTCAAGGCTATCCCTATCCCATGATGCACTTAGAGTTACCTCAGATCTAGTTTGCCGCTGCAATAGATCTGAGGTTCCCGCTAGCTTGGGCCAGTAAAAACCTTATTTTCTTAAAAATATTTTATAATATTGATAAAACTTTCTGATCTATATCTTTAGATACTTAGATAAGCTTTTTGTGTAGTTTCCCTTCCCTTGGTGTGCCTTTTTTCTTAAACTCGTATTTAACTCTCTTGACCTCATTTTATTTAGGCCTAGTTAAATCTTTATTAGTACTGTAGATTGTAGTGTGTGCTTAGAATAGTGACCTTTCTGTCACAACTTGTTACATTTAACCTTTACAGTTTGAATAGTGACTTTTTTTGTCACAGCTTTAAAGTAATTAGTGTTAGAGCTTAGATATAAGTGTATGTAATAGTAGTTTATAGTGTAGTTGTGTGCCTTTAGATAGTGACTTTCTGTCACAACTTTGATATATTTAACTATTTAGAGTTTAGATAAATAGTTTTTTGTATGTGTGTGCTGACTACTGTTTAGCCCATAGTTTTAAAGGGCTTGTTTGATAATTCTTGTTTGGGTGTGTCTAGTTTTTACAGCACCCTATTGATATTGTGTGTTATAGTATGGCTGATCAAGACAAAGACAAACACCCTAAATCAGGGTTTAAGAAATGTTCCAAATATAGGCAGAAAATGTCTGTCACTGACAGTCATGTGAATTGGGTTTATTGCTTGGGAGTATTGCATCACCAGGAAAGCTGCTCCATCTGTCATTCTTTCTCTTTTAGGGTTCTCCAGGAGAGAAGGAGAAAGTTAATCGACAGAGGTTTACTTAAACCTTCATTCCAAGAAGCTTTGAGTGACAAGGATGGGTCCAGTAAATCCTCAAAGTCTTCTAAGACTTCTACTTCTGAGGTAAAGAAATAAAAAAAAAATCTTTGACGTCGGTTCCACAGACCTCGGAGCCGACCGTCTTTTCCTTTCAGAGCTGGTCCCCGGTTTTGGAACTGGCATCCAAAGTGCCTAAGTCTCCACTCCTGCAATCTGTACCTCCTTCTATCCACTCTTGGTCTTCAATTAGCCTTTACAATTTGGATGTGGATCATGAGGTGCAGAAGCTTTTACAGGCACCGGCCTTTGCTAAATTTTTATTGGCTCCAACCCAAATGGCTTCAGAACCGAAGACCCTTTTACCATCGGTAAGAGACTACTCTTCCTCCTCTGAGCCATACCAGTCCTTCGGAGCCAGAGGAGTCGGACTTGATTGTTTAGCCTTCAGAGCCGATGCCTGCTCCAGTGTCTTTGGCTCCGTTTACTCTGACATCTTCGATGCCAATCGAGGAATCTAGGAGCTGACACTCTCTGGTCAGGTCTGGGGAGGATAGTCGGACTGACTTGTCAGTTCCGACTGTGCCTCTCGGGGCTTTCGGTTCAGACGAGCTCAGCTCCTACCTCTGGCTTGGAGCCCACTGTCCTGGTGCAGGGGGTATCGATGGTTTCCTTGGATCTGTCGGTCCCTTCTCATCGGAGCAGAGATGCCTTTGAAGCCATGAGGAGAGTTATGTCTCCTAAGACATCTTCGATCTCAGATCAGCTACCTCCTCCACAAAAGCACCTGTGTCTGCTTCTGCTTCACAGATCCTTGCAAAGCATAGAGACCCAGAACCTCAGCAAGCCCCAATGGGTGGCCCCTGCTCTTCCGAGTCCTCACCAGAAGCTCCCACTGATGAGGTTCCTAGGAAGAGAATCTGTAAGAGGAAGTATTTAGACTCCCCACAGGAGTCCCTCACATCCGATACTGACTTGGATGAATCAGAAGGGTCTCCACGTTCCCCCTCTGAGGATATCTCATTTGCTGAGATATTAGAAATCCTTAGGCAGAGGTGTGACTGGTAGTCCACCAACCCTACTGAAGATGAGTCGTTTCCCCAGAAGGCTTTTGGGTCTTAGCCCTCCACCTCTTGGGTGTCTCTGCCCTTTGATGAGCTTATGCAGCTGGCCTCACGAAGGGCATAGGAGTATCTGGACACCATGGAGCCTGTCCCCAGGAGGACTAATACATTTATTTCTGCCCCCCCCATGACAAATCTTTTCTTACTAAGGGTGGGCCAGTTGATGCCATGGTGGTGGCGGCAGCCACCAAAAAGGAAATTTCATAACCTTCCTCTTCTATCCAGCCTCCTAACAGAGATTCTAGGATCATGGATAGATATGGGAAGTGCGCTTACAGTTCAGTGAATTTTGCACTGCGTTCACTGAACTATCTAACCCATTTTACTAGACTGCAAAGAGATCTCCTTAAAGAGCTTGGAGATGCTCTTCAGGGTACAGTAGCTGCAGGAGCTTCAGATAAAGTTGCCTCCCAGCTTGCTACCCTCAACTCCATAGTAAACTCGTCCATGTGCCTCATTTCATATGCAGCTGATGGAGCGAGCAGGGCAGCGGGTACAGGAACTGCTCTTAGGAGACACTCCTGGAGGCGCTTTTGTTCCTTCGCAGAACCCTTTAAGTCACCCTTTGTAAATACCCCTTTTGATGGCTTGTCCCTTTTTGGACCCAAATTTAAGGAAACTTTGACCAGGTGTGAGCAGGAAGGAAAGACTCTGTCTGCCGTCGGAGTCCATTTTTCCACCCCTACCAGACCCTACCCCAAGGGTTAAAGGGGAGGAAAGATGTGGTTCCGCAAAGGCCAAGGCGCCTTTCAGGACACACATGGTGAACCCCCCCCCTACAGGAGCAGAGGAGGGGGCAGTAATGGAAGACACCACCCTCGTGGCAGAGGGGGTCCACAAAACCAGGGCGACAGAGATCAGTTCTTTGGGAAGCCCTACCAGTTCTCCTGAAAGGAGGCCCAACTGTCCTACTCTGGAGGCAGTTGGGGTCGCTTATATTTGTATCCAGATGCCTGGCTCAAAATAACAAATGACAACTGGGTACAAAGTATCATTTCCAGAGGATATTTCATTCCTTTAGCCACACCCCCCTCCACTGACAAGAAAAATCCCGGAAGTTCCACCTAGTTACAGGGAACAGGGAACAATAGCGGTCTGATCGTTGCTAACAAAAAGAGTCATCCAACCAGTCCCAGCAGACCAGACAGGATCTGGAACTTACTCAAGATTACTTTTAGTTCCAAAAAAGACAGGGGACTGGAGACCTATATTGAACCTCAGCAGACTAAACAGATCTGTCAAGAAAGAGAAGTTTTGGATGGTCATGCTTCAGTTGATACTTCCCTTTTTATCGAAAGACAATTGGATGTGCTCGATAGATCTCCAGGATGTATACTACCACATAAAAATGGCCAGACCATCCAGGGATCATCTGCGCTTCCAGCTGGGAGCCAATCATTACCAGTTTTGAGCCCTGCCCTTTGGTCTCACTACTGCCCACAGAGTGTTCACCAAATGTATAACAGTGGTCATGGCTCACCTGAGATGTTTAGGATTCCAGGTGTTTCTGTACCTAGATGATTGGCTCCTCACCGCAACCACCAGGCATCAACTCATACAAGCCAGAGACACCACTCTTTCACTCTGCAGTCAGCTGGGCATTACAATAAACTCAGGAAAATCTGCCTTGTCACCATCGCAACATACTGTTTTTATCGGAGCAGAATTGGACACCACCACTACCACTGTGAGACTTCCAGCAAAAGAGTCTTACTACTCCATCAGCAGGTCCACAATATCATATCCAAAAACAAGGCTCCAGAATCAGAAGTACTAAAATTGTTAGGCATGATGGAATCTGCAATATTAGCCATACCGCTCGGTCACATGCACATGCGGATTCTGCAATGGCTGTTGTTCACTCAATGGTTTTACCAAGAGCTTCCAATGTCTCATCTTATAATGATCACGGACACATGCAAAAAGGATCTTCAGTGGTGGTCGACCTCTCTTCATGTCACGATAGGTCGTCATTTTGTTCTTCCCTCACCAGCAGCCACAGTGACCGTGGACACTTCCCCTGATAGGGTGTGGGGGGGCAATTTCAGGGAAGAACAGCCCAAGGCATATAGACTGATCAAGAGAGACATCTGCATATCAATGTCCTAGAGATGAGAGCAGTATTTTTAGCATTGCAGTACTTCCAGGACTCTCTTCCTCTGGATACAGTTGCGATTCAGACAGACAACATGTCAGAGGTCTGGTACTTGAACAAACAAGGAGGAACCAAGTCCTACCTCCTTTGTCGCGAGGCCCTAAGAGTATGGTAGTGGGCTATAGCCACCCAACACTTTCTGTTAGCAATGCACATCTTGGGGAAATCCAATGTGATAGCAGACAAGCTGAGCAGAACAATTTTGTTGCCTCATGAGTGGTCCCTCAAGAAAGAAATAGCGGACAGGATATTCTGCAGGTGGGGCCAGCCTTGCTGCGACCTTTTTGCCAGCCACATGAACACGAAATGCAAAAGCTACTTTCCCCTGATTCCCCCTCTGGGAAAAGCCCCAAGGGATGCACTCATACACGATTGGCCTCAGGGTCTCCTCTGTGCATTCCCGCCAATCCCATTGATGACCAAGGTACTACAGAAAGCAAAAGCCCTGTGAAGGACCATCATTCCAATAGCCTCAAACTGGCCTCATCAGATTCGGTTCCCCTTCCTTCGACTTCATCTTTTGGAGGACCCCTGGATTCTGGACCAAGTTCCAGATCTTCTGATGCACTCGGGGGAACTTCATCCCTCTCTTCAGTACCTGAAGCTGACAGCTTGGCTGCTCCAATTTCCATCTTAGCCAGATTCTATAATCTTTCTAATGAGACGAAGCAAATTTTCATATCCTCTCATAAATCTTCTGTGAGGAAGCTATACCTTAGCAAATGGAAAAAATTTTCTATAGAGGCCTCTCAAAACAACATTGATCCTTACCTAACCCCTATGGTCTCTATGCTAGAGTTCTTGACCATGATTTTCAACAAAGGAGCTGCAGCAGCAACAGTTTGAGTTCAACCTGCTGCTATCTCTAATTTTCACCTTGGATTTGAAGGGTTGAACATAATGTCGCACAAACTATCCAAAGCCTTTCTCAAAGGGACCTTTCATCTCGGACCAACTGTGAAATTTCCCTATACCCCATGGAATATAAATTGTATGCTTTCTCACATTATTCTCCCTCCATTCGGACCAGCATCCTCATGTGATTTGAAATATTTGTCATGGAAGAGTATCTTTTTAGTAGCTATCACTTCTGCCTGCAGTGTGCCAGAGCTTCAAGCCTTGTCCATTAAACCTCCTTATTTGATTTTCCATGCTGACAGTCTCTCACTACGAACTAATCCCTCCTTTTTGCCTAAAGTCTGTACTGAAGGTAACCTTAATCAAATTATTGATTTGCCAGTATTCTTCCCCAATCACTCCAAGAACTTAGAGTATATGCTGCAAAAAACTTGATGTTCATAGACAGCTCAGATTTTACTTGGATAGGACTAAAGACTTTAGAAAATCAGAACAGCTTTTCATTTCCTTTTCAGATTCCAGAAAAGGTATGCTAGTGGCAAAAACAACTCTAAGTGGTTATCCGATTGTATCACATTTGCTTATTCAGCTGCTAATATGCCCTTACAACAAAAAATTAAGGCTCATTCTACCAGAACAGTGTCTACATCCTCTGTTTTTTCTGCTAGACCTCCTATAGATAACATTTGTGCAGCATCTACTTGGCCAAGACCTCATACCTTTATCACTCATTACAAAGTCAACAGGGCCTCCTTTGGGTCTACTGTCCTGAAAAACATACTCCTGTGGGCCACCCAAGATAGATGGTGCTTGGGATGTTACCCATCTGTAAGAATGAACGGCGAGATAGAACAACTTCACATAAAGAAGTTATGTGCTTACCATAATGTTCCATGTGAGTTTTTCATCTCGCCTTCATTCTTACTTCCCGCCCTCCTACCCCCTCCAGGGTTTTTCAAAGACCGAAATGTTGGATTCTTCCTGGCTGCTCAACCCTTCTATGGCTTTCTCTTATAGAGTGATAGAATGACATATGGTATTATTATATGAAGCAAACAAGATCTGAGGTAACTCTAGGTGCATCATGAGATAGGGACTTGACCTCGAGCTATCTGAAGACCTCGAGCTTTGTAGTAGGCTGACTCAGAGCCAAGGATCGTCTCTGAACCCCAACTGTAAGAATGAAGGCGAGATGAACAACTCACATGGAACATTATGGTACGTACATAACTTCTTTTTATAGCAGTCTGTGTGTGTGTGTCTGTCTGTATGTTTAATGTGTGCATATGTGTGGGAGAAGGAATGAGGGGATGCCAGTGCTAAGTGATGCATGCTCCACCAGAGGTGATTACTGCAAGAATGTGTTAATTAGCACTAGAGGTAGCACCATATGAGTTAGAAACATGTAAATTAATTGTTAATTAAGTCCTGACACTTTGCAGCCAACATGGCTCTGAAATGCATTTCTCAATGTCATGGAATTGCTACTTTTGGCTACAGCAGATTCTGCTGTTGGAGGACTAGTTTTCCAAATGCTGTCCTATCATTAGACATATACCATTAAGCAGCAGTAAGTTTGTCACTATAATATATTTAAGTGTATTGGGTAAATTTATTTTGATTTATAAAGAGGTAAGTTTTAATGTTTGACTTGTTTAGGACTAAACATCTAGTGTTTAAAATGTATGGTTTTATAGCTAAGTATATATATCAATAATGTATTTCCTGTTTCTCTCAGTTTTCTTTTCCCTTGTCTCTACATTGTTATTTTGTATAAAAAAGTGGGGATACATCTGAATACCATATTTAGACATATGGTCATCATGTAATAATTTAGTATAATGTGAATATTCATTGTTAATTTGAATCTGTAAAATTATTGAATTTTTATATAAATAGGAATATACTTGCATTATTCTACTTTCTTTCCTGACCTTTTCAGGAAGTTTACTTTTTTTACTTATATTGATGATTGTAACTGGATTTGTAAAAAGTACATAATATAATTAGGGGACTTGTTTTTGAAAATAAAGTAGTATTTTATATTAATTTATTGCATCTTCATTATAATAAGCTATCATTCTGTTTTTCATTTTATAGTTAGACTGTTAGCATGTTTAAACTATACTGAGGTTATATCTTGGTTTGAATGTTATTTTCTTCTTGGGTGTAGTGAATTCTTTGAGGGATAGTTTTAGACAATTTTCTAATTAGAATAGGGAAAATTTGGTTTCCAGGGTAGGAATTTTTATTGATATAAAATTCATTTTAATATGTTTATCTACTTTGTATTAGTTGCATGCAAGAGATGTACATGATTTATTTCAGATTTTTTTTTCTCTTTTCATTTTATCTTAACAAATGGTCAGGTTTGCATTGTGTCTTCTATTCCCTTATTAGTGTGTTTTAAATTTCATATTTAGGATAAATGACTTATTACAGATTTACCATTGAATATTAATGGACTAACTACAGCCAAAAAAAGAGGACTGCTATATATGTATTTAAAGATTAATGAGCCATTTTTTATAACAACTAAGAAAGTCAGCAAAAAGATAAGTAACTCACACACAAAATAACCCGACTGGTCTGGAAGTAGGTAATAAAGGGTCAACGCAGCTACCACAGCAAGTCCATTTATTAAGCTAAAAACACTGAAACATGACAAACGACCACATCCACAGAATAAATCCACAAAAAATGTTAAGCGCTTTCATCCGCCAATGGCAGACTTCATCAGAACACATAACACCAGAAGAGGCTGTACAATATATACAAATTTTAGCGCCAAAACTTTTGTAAATCTTGAATTTCTTAAAGGTACAAAACACATTAAATGGTAACTTGAATGCTAAATTGTAAAACTACATGCTGATAAATACGAACTTTCCATAAGTAAAATACTCAAATCTTTCCATAAAACTAAAACCTACTTATATAATAAATATAAGTACAAATTTCAATTTATTTAAATATATATAATATATGATAATATATAATAAATATAATAAATATAGTAAAAATACATATATAACATATTTATACTAATTTAATAAAGTATGCATATATAACCCCAACAGATTGTGTATAAATACTTAAAACACTTAAAATCAAATTTGAAAAACTCTAATGTATGTATGTGTCACTGTCTAAAAAAACACATCATAAATATAAAATAAATACTTGTATAAATAATTAACAACATATAAAAAATAGTATGATATCATAAAATTGTGAATTAATATGTATATGTAAATAAAAATGTGCATTTGTTAATGTACTACATATTAAGAAATGGTTTAATACTTATGAATTCATTAAGTCCTGGAGTCCTGGTGGCATCAACTAATATTTGCCATTTACTTTCTCTACATGCCAATCTTGTTTTCCAGTCACCACCCAGGGGATTAAGATATTCTTGATCAATTATAGAAAACATAAATATATGATGTTCACCTGCCTCGCTACTGTGTTTATATAAGGCATTATTGAGGTCTTTAATTTTAATCTTGTAATAATGTTCATAAATACGTTTCCTCAATTGTCTCTCAGTTTTGCCTATATAGAATGCGGAGCATTCTATACATTTCGCAAGATAAACAGCCTGTTTTGTATTACAATTGCCACCCCTACTTTTAATCTTCGTACAATTCACATCTTCTAATACTATATAAGATTGATTGTTAATGTATTTACATTGTTTGCATCTCCCACATCTCTTTGTAGAGTCCTTTTTATCTTTATTAATACTATCGCCACTTCCTACTTTTTCTAATAGTGTCTTAAGATTAGGTGCAGTCTTATAAACTATCTTCGGATACTGGCCTAATTTATCTCTATGTACATCAGATACTGTCACTATATCCCAATGTCTGGTTATTATGTCCTTAATACAATCAACAAATGGAGTATAAGTGAGTACACATACTCTACCTGCCATGAAAGTACATGTAGAATTTGTGTTATCAATTGTAACCTGTCTTCCTAATAATGTAATATATTTACGATCCCATTGGGAAGTGACAAATTTGACAGTGTCATCTATTAAGCCTTTCGGATAGCCTCTGTCCAAAAATAACTGACTGATAAATTGCATTTCATTCTCCATCTCAGTTTTTGTTGATGACATTCTGGCTCCCCTAATACACTGTCCCTTTACTATATTCTTAAAGATATGATGTGGGTGATTGCTGGTGTAATATACATAATCATTTGAGAAAGTACTCTTCCTAAAGACCTTAGATGCAAAGCCATCTGCTATTTTATAAATATATGTGTCCAAGTATGATATTCCTCTGTCACTAAAATTAAAAGTGAATTTTAAAAAATTGGTAGTACCATTGATGTATTCTACAAATTTGTGTATATCATCCTTCGGACCTTTCCATAAAATAAAAATATCGTCTAAAAATCTTGCATAAAATGCAATTTTAGAAGAATGTTCACTATTCAATACATATTTGGTCTCCCAATCCAACATAACTAAATTAGCGAAAATGGGTGAGCATGACGCACCCATAGCTACCCCTTTACTCTGTTTGAAGACTTCACCCTCAAATGAAATATAATTATGGTCCAGAACTAGTGACATCATATCTAAGATAAGGACTATCCTGTCCCAGCTTAAGCTTGAAAAACTTCTGAGGCTGTTACAAAAATAATCTAATCCCTCTTCTTTGGGAATGCTAGAGAATAGATACCACACATCTATCTTAACAAATGTGTATTCTTCATTCCATAAGGTTGGTGACAATTTACCTAAAAAATCCCATGAATCAATAATGAGATGAGGTATATTCTTATAAGTGTGTTTAGTCCATTTATCAATAGTTAACCCTATGTTAAAAGTTTTAGATTTAGACCCGGATATAATGGGCCTAAACGGTGGATTTATAATAGATTTATGAATTTTGGGAATACCCACTATGTGGGCCATAATAAGATATTCAATACGTATAAAATCATAAACCTCCTTAGTTAGTCTATTGTCCAACAGATATTCTTCAATAGATACATCTATTCTTCTCTAGCCTATATATACTTCGTTCATAGACACTACCTCATAATTCCCAGATTCATATAATATATTATGAATAGCTGCCTTATATTCAAGGTTAGAAAAAATGACAACTCCACCCCCTTTGTCGGGTTTCATTATTCTGATATCTTGATTGTTCATCAATTCATGTAAACATTGTCTTTCTCCTACACTAAGATTGTCCTCAGGGAAGTATGATTGATGTTTATTTCTAATGGATTTTTTATTAAACCAATAGATGTCTTTACATACCATCTTTTCATAATTGTTGACAATAGGATTGCTTATGGGTATGTAACTACTTTTTTTCTTAAGTTCTCTGTCAGCATAAACTCTATCATCATCTGCTTCATTAAATAGTATTGCGAGGTTCAGTCTTCTACAAAATAGCTTAATTTCTTTAATAGTGTCCACCAAATGGAATCTGGAATTAGGTATAAACTTCGTACCCTTGGCTAGTAATTTATAAAACTCTTCTTTAATGATATAGTCTGAATAGTTGTATACATTGAAGCCATTAAAAGAACTCATAATGTGCGTCAACTGTAATGAATTATTGAGTACATTCCCTGATATAAATTCTTCATTAATATTCTGTTTGTCAGTATATAATTCATCCACATGTATAATGGCCTCTTGAACAATAGGTTCACCTAATATTTCTTGTTCAACTGGTTGTAGTTGTAGTAATTCTTTTTGAAATTGGGGTGGAACCTGCCTCCTTGAAAATTTTCCTTATGTTCTTCTCTCGTTTCTCTCTCACTAACTCTCCTATCTATATGTACTTGCTTCCTCTCCTGTGGCCAAATATAGGCTTTCTGAAGCTGATATGCTTCAACATCCTGATCCAGTTTCCCATTCTTTCTATTGTGAACACTGTGTGCTTGTTTGTTCGCTAAGTGAAATTGTTTCTGATACAAATCCTTCCATGACTCGAAGTCACAGTGTTGCAGAATACTTTCATTAATAATTTCCACTTCATTAATTAGACAATTTTTCATCATTGTGTTTCATTAACAATTTCATGTATTGGAATCCAAAATCATCAAAAAGATTGTTAAATTCATATTTTACATGTTCATTATATATCATACCCATAGGAAGCTTAAAAAATCTCAGTCCTTTAGGTACCACTTGAATATTAATGCATTTAGTCAAATAAGCATTATCCACTTTTAAATTTTTAATATGTGACAATTTTTTACCAAAATTAAAAATCATGTCCTTAAGACTATTGTGATGCACATTCCCCATTTGAGAATGAGGCACCTGATATACATTATCAAAATCACATTCATCACTTAAAAACTGGTTAAAAACATCATTATCAGAGCATGTTATTTTACCTCTTGTGCATTTGTACTCAATGCCTTTGTTAATAAAAACGTCCTTTCTAGGACTAAGAGTTTTATTTTTAACAGTACCTTTGTCTAAACAAATGTCCTTCCTGCCAGCAGTAGAATACATTTTGAAAGCTGGATTGGTCTTGGGTCTCGCCCCTTGAATATCAGAGTCCACACGATTGTGAAGCAAACTAAAATCAAAAGTAAAATCCTTGTTGGGTGACATAACAAATTTGTCATCCGTTTGAATCATTTCCAATGACCCATGCCGAGTGTCTGATGCACTGACATCAGCACATCGTTGTCCGTTAGGAATATCAGCCTCCAAACTAATGTCAATAGTAAGAACGATTTCTTTTTTCGAACAGCAATGCTTACCCGAAGAAGCAAAGGCTGATGGTAAGCACTCAGTGACTACAGTTGGTTTAGTAGCCTCCATAAGGCTGTTGAACATCTCCGTTAATTTCTTTATTTCCATATGTAAGCCCGAAACTTCCGCTCTAAGTAGTTTGAGTTCCTCGCTATTAGGAACTTCCTGCGTGTCCTCACCATTCCCAGCCATATCAGGTATAACAACTAAGAAAGTCAGCAAAAAGATAAGTAACTCACACACAAAATAACCCGACTGGTCTGGAAGTAGGTAATAAAGGGTCAACGCAGCTTCCACAGCAAGTCCATTTATTAAGCTAAGAACACTGAAACATGACAAACGACCACATCCACAGAATAAATCCACAAAAAATGTTAAGCACTTTCATCCGCCAATGGCAGACTTCATCAGAACACATAACACCAGAAGATGCTGTACAATATATACAAATTTTAGCGCCAAAACTTTTGTAAATCTTGAATTTCTTAAAGGTACAAAACGCATTAAATGGTGACTTGAATGCTAAATTGTAAAACTACATGCTGATAAATACGATCTTTCCATAAGTATTATTATGGTTTAATTAATTAGTTTAAGTATTTATACACAATCTGTTGGGGTTATATATGCATACTTTATTAAATTAGTATAAATATGTTATATATGTATTTTTACTATATTTATTATATTTATTATATATTATCATATATTATATATATTTAAATAAATTGAAATTTGTACTTATATTTATTATATAAGTAGGTTTTAGTTTTATGGAAAGATTTGAGTATTTTACTTATGGAAAGATCGTATTTATCAGCATGTAGTTTTACAATTTAGCATTCAAGTTACCATTTAATGCGTTTTGTACCTTTAAGAAATTCAAGATTTACAAAAGTTTTGGCGCTAAAATTTGTATATATTGTACAGCCTCTACTGGTGTTATGTGTTCTGATGAAGTCTGCCATTGGCGGATGAAAGCTCTTAACATTTTTTGTGGATTTATTCTGTGGATGTGGTCGTTTGTCATGTTTCGGTGTTTTTAGCTTAATAAATGGACTTGCTGTGGAAGCTGCGTTGACCCTTTATTACCTACTTCCAGACCAGTCGGGTTATTTTGTGTGTGAGTTACATTTTTTATAACAGACTGGCTCAATGGCGGAATATATATGTAAAGAATTTCCTTTGCTGTAATATATTAGCTTCTTCCTCTTTAAGACAAAGAATGGTTGTTGTAGTTTTATGGAAAATATTGTATGGCTAAACTTTTATTTACTGATGATAATGATAATAATAATAATAATATGCATGAAATAATTTTAATCTCATTTAAATAGAATTTACCCTCTAGATAATGTTTATTCAAAGAATATAGTAAATAACAATTTAGGGAAAGTAAAAGCCAGGTTGGTTCTTCCATTGGATTTTAATTTTGGTTTTCATTAAAACAAGAATATTATATATCAGAAGAATCTAGGGTGGCAGCATCTCATGCTTCAAAATAGACTCAAAATTTGCATTTACATTTAAAATGTTTATGATATGTCATTTTTTGGTTCATTCCTTTTTATTTAAACAGTCAAACAGAGATTATAAACAGTGATTCTTAAATGCAATCAGTCTTTTTCTAGGCTTAATGAGAAACCTGGTCTCTGGTTTGAAATGTTTTATTTTTGGTAAAAATTATAATATTGGTCATATTCCAAAAGAGATACAATTCTTCCCTGATTCTGAAAGACTTGCCATTATTGTAAGTGACCTACTTCAGTGTAAGGCTTATCCATAAACAGGCTTTTACACGGGACCAGATTCTAAAACACCTTTGCTCAACCTGCTCTGACTGTAAGCAGTAACTTATGCTGAGAACAAGTCTTTCGGAATTGGGTCCATGATATAAAGGCAAGATTAAAGAGCGGGGCAATAAACTTCTGAAAATAGAATTTGGTGATAGCTTGACCGCAAAAAGGAGAGTCATTATATATAGATTTGATACTTGTGTTAAAGAACAAATATCAGCACGTTTGGGCTATAGCACTGCAGTTACTTTAGAAAAAAAATAAATTAGCTCAAGTACTTTTTGCTTTTTTCAGTTTGAAAAGATTAGCCTGAAGCTGTCAACTAATTTCAAAACAAAAGTACCCTCAGTGTATAAGAAGCATGCATAACAGGACATTTGAAATGGGTGGTGAAAATATTTTATATATTTTGATTAGATGAACAGTAGTTATATGGTTTGTTAACAGTAATATCAGTAAGCATTTATCAGATAGTCATGTTAACAGTATTACAAAGATGTTAGTATTTCTGATATGAAAGATGAAAAAAAACAAAAATATAAAAGATACAAAACCCCGGTTCTAAATGGCCTGATTCCACAATTATATACATTTTCTCCTAGAAAAAAATATCTTCAGCTTGAAATTTATGATACTATAGTTAAAACCAGGGAAGCACATTCATCTTTAGCATATTTCTTAACAATCCCTGTATTGAAGAATGAGAAAGATCCAGTGGACTGCAGTTTTCACATATCTATATCACTTTTAAAAATTTATCATAAACGTTTTTCTGTTTTAATAAAATTAAACATTTTATTTTGTATTTTTTTCCCTTTTGTTAAGGATCACCATGGATTTATTTTATAAAGACAATCCCAACATAATTTTAATCCTCTCATTAATTGTGCAGCTAATAAACATACATCCAACTCATACATTTAGATATAAAAACCTTAATTATTGAGAGAAATTATGAAAGAAATTAAGTCAGTCATCCGATCAAATTAAAATTTAAAGAGCCACAATATTTCAGTCTATTTTCTGCATTGCTTCCTAGGAGATGAATACTAGAAATAAAATTCTGTTATTGGTAGTCACAGAAATACTTTCATTCGCCATAAATAAAATTCTGTCATTGGTAGTTACAGAAATACTTTCTTCACTACAGTACGAATGTAGGAATGATTAAGAAAACTTTAAATGATAATTGGAATATTACATTAGGTAATATAGCATTGGTAAAAACTTTAAGGACTGGCTCCATATTTGTGCATAAAAGATGGCCTAATTTGAAATTGTTATTAGAAAATTATTATGAGTTGAACTATGGTAACACCTCAAAATGTTTTGGCACTTAAAAGTGTGTTTTTTTATTTATACTGTGTTACTTTATATGTGAAGGTCCATCTATTAGTTGACTATCAACAGCAGGTCTTTTTGTGGTGAGGACCACTTCAGTTGTAATTCGTTCATGGTAATCTGTTAGGCCCTTAGCACCAGCCTCATGGCCTTCTAGGTGGGTAAAACCACTAAAAGGCTCTTACAGCAAATGAATAAGAAGGTTTTGACCATTAGAAACTATCTTTTCTAGCCACAATGTAAACGATTCCAGTTTCAATGTTTTCCTTCTGTTTCACTGATCGTGTTAAGCAGGACCATAGGGAATATAGCTTTGTAACAGTACTGGAAAAAAAAAGAACTGAGAGAGTAAATTCATCTTAATTTCTATTCAGTACCTGGCATAAATGATATTATTAACATTAAGCATTTTGTTAAAGTAAAGCTAAGAATGTTGAGATAAACATTTTATTTAACAATACAGTGTTCGTATAGAATTTTATTGCTTGTTGGCCATGTGATTTTTCTGCGTATGATATTTAAAACATCATGATGCAGTATCTGAACTTTGAAGAAGTCTCAGGATATGTTTCAAGATAAAAGTGCTCAGTTTTTTTAATTGTTAATAAATTTTGTGAGTCTTTTTAACTTTAATTTGTAACAGCATATTATATAACATATAACCCGTGAGACGTTCCTCTTGTTTGTATTATTATTGAAAACTATTGGATCAGCTACATTTGCTCAGCTCATTTGAGCTTGTTTGACAAAGGTTCAAACATAGGGGATTGTAAATAGCTTGTATCCACATATATTCTCATAATGCATGTAACTAAGCTTATCATTTTACAAGCTACTCTGACACAAATTATTTATTTATTTATTTTTGCAGAAGGCAAGACCATCTGCACCCACCCCTGTATGGGAGAATTGACTCTTCTATTTCCACTTAATTTATTATTCTCACTCCAAGGTTGCTGCACCTGGAAGGGGTGATTTGAACTTGAGGGATCTGAACAAGTGAGTGCAGCCTGCAGATATTCCTGGTTGAGGCACCATATACTAGATTTATATGGTCAGCCTACTGTTTTTGGATGAAGTAAGAGCATTATATTAAAATGTATTAAGTAGCTAGCAGCTATCACAAATCAGAATGAGTTAGTAAAAATATCTACTGACCTTCTCCAGAGACATGGGGAAGATATTAGTTCAGGACACTGACACTTCATATCAGCAAAGTGGGCACAATGGAAGAAATAGACAGTGTGATTTCAGACAGTGGGACCATAGCTCTCAAACTCTTATCTCCAAAATCAGGGACAAATCTGAAGCCTTTGTTCAAAAACTAAATCACTTCAGTATACTGACCATCAACATGCCATTTCAGTGCACCACAGTATATTATTTATTTATTCATTTATATTTGTTTACTGGGAAAGTCTGACTGAGAATTAAAACTTCTTTTCAGCAGAGGCCCGTGGAGAAAAAGCTCCATCGTTACATATACAAGGTTATTATGACAATGTGCAAAATGCATATTAAAGCAAAATCATTTAAATGGTTATCATAGAGACATATCAAGCATTCAACAATGAATCAGCTACACTGTGCATTACACATAAATTAAAGAGAATGTTTTATAAAAAATACACAGAGACAGTTTCTGGAGGTAACACTCTTGTACACATTCATTAAAATGAATCCTTTATACAAAATTGATAGAGCAGTTTAGGTGATTGCGATATGAAATACACAAACTTTAAAGGAAAGTTTTATACAGAGATGGTATTGGTAACAGCTAAGCACTCAAGTAGTGAGGGGTAATGATGTTTGTGTGCCCAGGTTGGGCTGATACAAGTGTGAAAAAATGTAGTGAGAGTGATAGAAATGAAGATAAGTTGTGAGATGAGACAAATTAATTTTTGTGGGTTATGAGTTAGTAAGGAACATATAGCAGAAGATACATTTGGGGAGGTATGCAGTGACCAAAGAGTTGTGTGCTTGAGATGAAAAGTAAATGAACAAATCAGAAGCTAATATTAACCAGTTAAAGTGATGCAAGGACATTAATACTATATTAAAAAATGTGAAGAGAAACCTTTTTTGTTCTGCCCATAACTTTTCCTTTAAAGAAAAATTTAAATGCAGTGTTTCTTAGCATCTAATTTCCTGTAGCTTACTACATCTATAAATTACATATACCATGATGTGTGTGTGTGTGTGTGTGTGTGTGTGTGTGTGTGTGTGTGTGTGTGTGTGTGTGTGTGTGTGTGTGTGTGTGTGTGTGTGTGTGTGTGTGTGTGTGTGTGTGTGTGTGTGTGTGTGTGGGCGTGTGTGGGCATGTGTGCGTGTGTGTGTGGGCGTGTGTGGGCGTGTGTGTGCGAGCATGTGTGTGTGTGTGTGTGTGTGTGTGTGTGTGTGTGTGTGTGTGTGTGTGTGTGTGTGGTGCTGCTGCAGATTATATCATTATCTAAGTGTATGTCTTTCCTCTGGGGAGGAAGAGGGAGATTGTGCTAAAACAGTTCCTCTCTGTATGAGCTCATGGTTACTTTCCAAGTGTCAGGAAGATTTACATAATGGTTACTTCCCAGGTGTCATGGAGGTTGGCATAATGATTAAGGTGTTTACCTTATAGACACAAGATGCAGCATTTGATTCTCACATGGGGTAATTGGCTAGGCTTACAATGGCCCACAAGGGTAGTTAGCCTAGTACTAATCTGTGAACCTATGAACCTATTAACTATGGACCCCATTGCAGCATCTCATCACACAGTAATATGTCCTTGCTCTGATATTTGTATTTTTTGCTGTAATTACTGTCTGGTTCAACATTTCTTTGCTTTTACTTAGATCTTCTGAAAATTTTTAGGCACATTGGTATGATTTCATCCTAGGGGTTTCCATTTTCACTGAATGATTCAGAATTTACTAAATGTGATGTGCCTTTAAAATACATCACTTTTGTTTCAAATCTTAGATGTTGTGTATTGTAGTGGTATTGATGATTTAGAATCATAGGTTCTGCTGCAACAACTTACACTATTAATTCCTGACAAGGGACGCTTATGTGTTTCTTTGTTGTTTGGCTCGTTTTCCTTTGGGGGCTGTGTCTATTACACATGCTGCCTTTCCTCCCTCTTGTACACATGGCTTTTTTCACAGGATTTCTCCCGATATAAGATACAAGATTCATGAGAACTATCATAAGCAGTTTGTGAACTGGTTTGTTGAAATCATTGAAGAGTCTGTTGATCTTAGGTGACCAGTTAAGTGCCTGAGTTGAATGACAGCAATTTCCATAGTCTTTTGTTGACCTTGCTGGGTAGGCATCTCTTCTGATAACTTTAGCAGGACATTCGTAATTTGCACTGTTTGTCCTGAAAAGATGAAGAATTCCAAATGTGCAAACTGCTTTTTCTAACTTTTGTTCAGTTGCACCGGCTAGTCAGAATGCCTTTACTAGAAAACTCTATCATGTTAAAGAAAGTTCAGAGCTCACAAAAATTCTGCAATGTTAAATTCTGGTTTTTGGACTGATAACCTCAAGTAATGGATTAACAGAGTATGTAATATCCTGCAAAGAGTTGGGTTTCAGTAAGAAATGTCTGAAATCGTGCCTGCATTGGCTGATACTAAAGAGACTTCCTACTAGTCACAGCATCCTTCTCTTCTCTCATTGCAACATCTGCACTGGGAAAGGGGAAGCCTTTTATGGGTGATTTGTTAGGTAAGTGCGGAACTAAAAATTATACTATTCCTGGTGCCACTACAGCATTTCACGGAGAAGCGGCCATTAATAACAGGCATCAGAAATAATTAAGTTGCAGTTGTACATAATTTTTTTACCTTTACAGTGTCTATGCAATTTTTTACACACTAGCTACAGAAACCTTTAATCATTTGTTACTAAGAAAAATAAAACCTTTCTTATGTCTTTTCCCACACAGCAGCCTAGACGATCATCGGGAGCAAACATAAAATTTTGCACTACTGTGACTATTAAACTCAAAAGTACAAAATGCTTTTTTTTTATTTTAAACTCAAGTTAGGGGAAGTTTATTTCATATAGGGCCGATGTGTCTACATAAAAAGTAAACAACTGGCAGTATATGTGTCTGGCTTTAATTCTTCCTGTGCAAGTATTAAATCATGATATGACTGCTTGCCTTTTTAATTAAATGAGTTCAGCAGACTGAATTCCCTCATTCCCCATTTTAGACCCTCCCACATCCTTAGCCTCAGTGACTTCTAGTAGTAGAAACATAGGAATATATTCTTTTGAAATGAAATTAATGCTTTTTGATGTTATGTCTGCTTTATTACTGTAGAGACTTGGATATTAATGAAAGGCAGTAAGCAGTTTAGATGACTTTCTAATGAATTGCATTCTTCATTAATGTCTGCATATGCAGTAACACCAATAAAAAGCAAAAACATATGCCACAAATGATAAATCCAGGTAGAATCACTTATAAAAGCAATACAAATGAACAGAATTCAACCATTAAACAATTTGGTCAGCGTAAAATCTCTTTAATAAACCTAGTAAAACTTTTGCAATCAGCTTCATCAGGCATAATCCGTTATAAATACATTCATGCTTAAATACTCTTTAAAAATCAGATGATCAACATTGTTTTAAAGTAACATGATCACTTTCATTAAGTGTTAAAATCACATGACTCAATGTATAAAAGTTTAAAAAGTCATTCAACTTACTTATTATATAATTCTTTTAACACAGATTTTGTTGTCATGGTTCCATTTAAACCTGGAAAGACGTGTGCTTTAAAGCATAAAATCCATTTTAACTCACTATTCTCAGTCATATTAGTTAAATCAACGCCTCGTATATGACCTGAAGAATCATAAGCTTAAAGGAATGAGAAGGACTTGTTTCACGGATATGCTTATAAAAAGCATTAATAAAAACCTTCCTATTTATTTCTGAAAGATGACTACTTATCCGTTCCATAAGTTTGCGGTTCATCTTGCCCACATAATAGGCTTCACATGATACACACTTGCTAAGCAAACTAAGTTTTTGGTATCACAATTACCATAAACATCTAAGTTAAATGTATGGCCAGATACTGGATGTCGTGTAGATTTATCTGTATTAATATAAGGACAAACTTTCCATTTATTACACTTATAAGTACCAGTTTTAGTACTAAATGAGTTTTTTAATATTTTTGGCAGCTCCTTATAGCACAGTTTATCCTTTAGATTATAACTCCTCTTACATCCAAAAAGTGGAGTATCACTCAATGTGTCCTTAAGTTCTGGTATCTGAGAAACTGATGGGCAATATTTTCTAATAATATTTTTAGTGGCATTAGTATTCCTATTATATGTGAGCATACATCTACATTTTTTTTTCTTCAAGTTAACATTCATATCTGTTGAACGAAACTCAGAAAAAATAGGTTTGGCTTCTGTATCGCTATTATTAATAATTGCCTGCTTAATAAAATTAACATCACATTGATTATAACCCCTTTAAACAAAGTATATGGCTAAACTATCCATTTGAGTAAGCATATCAGTTTCAAGTGTGTTTATCCTTGCAGTGCACACCATTTAAAAAAAAATATTATTAGAAAATATTGGCCATTAGTTTCTCAGATACCAGAACTTAAAAGACACCCTAAGGTTTTCTAATTATAAAACCCTTTGATCACCTGCAAAATGCATGGACTGCGCCAACTGAAGAATTCTGCAGGGCATTTATCTGGTCCCAGACCGTTATGTTTTTTTTTAGAGAATAGGCCATGCTTCATGTGCCTCTCACACATCAATATCTTCGTCTTGGGCCTCTCCATATGCTTTCCTTACTGGATTAGTATTAGTCTGAGGACTCTTCCAGTTTAAGGACTGCTCCATTGATCTGGTGCCAATAGCACTAACTGGTTTTATGGAGTAAGGGTGTGAGATTAGACTTTTTATTTCCTTTGACTGTCTATTTTCGTAGCTCAAATACTTCCCAAAGAAAGTATAGACTTGCTCATTCTGAAAAGTTTCAGACCATGTTAGAATTATAGACTTTCACCCTCCAGGTGGGGATGGATAGCAGGTAACCCCTCCAGGTGGGGATGGATAGCAGGTAACCACTGAAGTTAAAGCTTTGACCTTTGCTCTACTTTTTAGTAATTCATTGAATATTACAGTGTAGTGACTGCTGCCCTTATTCGTCATGAAGAATTAGGACTTTTGATTGGGCATTAACATTTAATCTAAGTTCCTCTGCAGTAGAAATACTCATTCTGTACCAGTATTATATAATTTTGTGTAAGATGATTTATACCTAGACACAAAATGTCATCTAAGTCTCTCCCTACAGTTTCTGGTACCACAAAAGGAACCTTTGTGCTCTTTGGCCTCTCTAGGGCTAGGAATGCGAAGGGAAGAACTGTATGTCTGGCTAAGATGCATTACCACTATTTCCCCCCAGAATCCCATTATTTTATGATAACATTATTTTAACTTTGGGGTAACAACTATTGCTTGGAGTATGTTCTACAGTATTTGCTATGTGCAGCTCTGTACACTTCTTCATTTCTCTAATCAACTTTCCAAGCTTCCAGATGTGTATTTTTAACCGGTATCACGGCTGTACTTTTGCAATATTTAAGAAGTGTTGAGTAAGTATACCAGGGGCTGGTCATTTCTCTCAGTAAGTATACTAGGGGCTGGTCATTCCTGTCAGTAAGTATACCAGGGGCTGTTCATTTCTGTCAGTAAGTATACCAGGGACTGATCATTTCTCTCATTAAGTATACCAGGGGCTGGTCATTTCTCTCAGTAAGTATGCTAGGGGCTGCTCATTCCTCTCAGTAAGTATACCAGGGGCTGCTCATTTCTGTCAGTAAGTATACCAGGGACTGGTCATTTCTCTCATTAAGTATACCAGGGACTGGTCATTTCTCTCAGTAAGTATACTAGGGGCTGCTCATTCCTCTCAGTAAGTATACCAGGGGCTGCTCATTTCTCTCAGTAAGTATACCAGGGACTGGTCATTTCTCTCTCAGATTTTTGACATCTGATGTAGTAGTACTGCCGCTGGTTTGTGTCTTCTTGTTTATTATCTTATTTAAGTATCTCTGTCTAGTTCTCTTTTTATTATGATTTCAGTCACCATGTTTTTTTCTCTTTTCCATATTCTTCATTTTACACTACTTAAAATTTCAAAGAAGTAATCACGAAATGGCAGCACTAAATCAGTGAAGTGCCTTCTTTTATGACATATTCAGCTAACTTGCTTGATATTCCTACACATTCCTTTAGCTTTTCTCATGTAGGCAAATTTTGTATTGTCTTTTATTGTTGTGACAAGAAAACACTTTTGCTCCCACTCCTTCTTATTATTTTGATCTCATTATGTCTTATTAATATTTTACATTTTGCTTGATGTATCCTCTTTTTCCCTTTCTCAGTATTTTGGTATAACTTAACTGTCTTGTTATTTGTGTGTACATGTTCATAGTTTCATAGGTAAGTACTAGGCCCATGTGAGCCATTTTAAGCCTGGCCAGTTTCCCTTTTTGTGCTGGAATTGACCCATCCTGTTTAGTTATAGATTGGCCTTACCCATCACATGGTCAATAATTATATGTTACCCCAGATGAGAATAAATGGGATAATACAATACATAATTTGAGGGGACCTATGTGTGGGATAAAACATTTAGGAGCTGCATCTGTCCATTAGTAGTAAAGCAGGCAGTCCAAGGGTAAACTTTCTGTTTCCCATCCATAGAGCCAAGTTGTGCTTGAATAAGGAGAAAGAGGAACTTTATTTTATATGGAAGGAGAGTCTGTTCCACAGCAGGAGTGTTCTACGAGCTATACCTGTCCTCTCCAAACTGTTCTGTTGATGTTACAGAAGAGGTGTAGATGCCTAGACCAAGTATCGCTGATGATATTTCACTTACTAATGTGCAGTAAATCCAACAGTATTGGGTCAGAAGATGTCTTGAATGCCAGACACAGGTCACCTCTTAGCAGTCTGTAGGATACTGACTATAGTGACAGCCTCTCAACCGATCAGAGACAAATCTCAACAGAATCAGGGACAAATCCTCAAATAATCAGGGACAATCAGGGACATTTTTTAAATATTTGTACTATTAACTTGAAACATTTGCAGAATAAGAGAATGTGGATTAATATAGATTTTCTGACGTAAAATGTCTATAACTCTGAATTACTATCATTATTTATTAAGGGCAATTCATCACCTTTTCTTCAGCAGTCACCAGTTTTAAGATGGATTAAGAGGGACAGAACTAAAATCAGAGTCTAGATCAGGGACAGTTGAGAGGTGACAGGACCTTGAGTATGTCCATGTAGGACATGTTCATAGATGATTACTAGCCTAAAAGTGCAAGAACCTTTACAAACCTAGCCAATAATATCCAGAATATGACAATATTATATCTTAATTCCCAGATATGGAATGGGGTAGTATCAGGGTAGTGGGTCTTTGGGTGTTGGAGCCCTGAGTCATTGTACAGACTGCATCTGCCCTGGCACTGAATTTATGGTTCCCCATCCAAATATTTATCCAAATTAATTTTGAAGAGTGTGAGGGACAGCGTTTGTTTTATGAAAATGAGAAGTTTATTCCATAGCCAAGATAGCCTTTTTGATATGAATGTCTCTCTCCAGCAAGTTCTGTTAGAGTCACAAATAAGGTTCAGGTCCATGGAATGTGTAACCATTGTATAATTTTTCATGTGAATATATAGCATTTTCATCAGGGCTGGATCAGAGAATGTGTTATTGGTCAGGCATAAGTCACCTCTCAATAATCAATATGAGATTGAGTAAAGGGATAGGGCTTTTAGTCAGTTCGCATAAGTCATATGTCTTATGTTTTGTATTTTTTTAGTGAGAAATGGGTCCACTCCATTTGGTGTAAGTACTGGTAAGGTATGACCATGATGAAGGCTGCGTGCAATGGCACTATGACTTCCTTTGATCTTGATGCCATGCCTTTACGTATAAGTTGAGCCACACAGAAAAATGTACTCACTACCATGGCTACCTGGTGGTCAAAGTTTAGGTTACTATCTATTTGTGTTTCTAGGTCTTTCACCACTGGGTCTACTTTTAAGGGTGTGCTATCAGTACTATAATTTGTAGGGATATCTGATTTACTGAAGGGTATGATTATGCATTTTTTAGCATTTAGTCTCAGACCATGGGTTTGGCACCAGCAATTTGTCAGTTTTTAGGCCTGTTTGTAGGATGTCAGCATTGATTAGGGATTTGATGATTACTCCCAGCTTGCATTTGTTGGTGAACTTGGTGAGCCAGAGGCTCTCAACATTGGCCTTCACTTCAGAGAGGTATATACCAAACAGGAGGGGTCCCAGCTCTGAGTCCTGTGGAACACCACTATTAAAAAGGTTTCTTATCAGATTTGGATTTATCTATCTAGACAATATGTGTCCTGTCAGTGAGCCAGTTTGCTATCCACGTGGTGATGTAGAGATTTATGCCTAATGCAGTAAGTTTATTTATGATCCTTGAGTGGATGATTGTGTTGAAAGCTTTGGCCAGGTCAAGATAAGTGGTATGTATCATTTAGCCCTCATCATGGCCTTGGTGACTATCTTGAAGAAGTCTACCAGACTGAGCAGGCAAGACCTCCCTCTGACAAAGCCAAATTTGTTCTGGTCCAGTGTATGGCGATTTCTTATGCCATTACTGATCAGGTCTATGATAATTCTCTCCATAGTTGTACAGTTAACACTGGTCAAGCTTATGGGTATGTAGTTCCTTGGGTCAGTTGATGGGCCCCTCTTATGTAGAGGGATGACTGTTGAAGTCCTCCATTCTTCTGGGACAAAGCCCGTCGGGGAGGCTGTGGTTAAAGACAGTTTCAAGTGGCCCTGCTAGATTCCTTTTAAGTTATTTAAGAAGCATCCTGGAATGTTGTAGGGACCCACGGAGGCTGTGTTTTTGACCTGCCCCCTCGTAATGACCAGTAGGTGATGGTTGCAGGTATTTCTTTGGGTGTGATAGGTGATGATGGGTGGAGAAGTTTGAACAGAACTTATCATCCAGCAAGTTTTCTATAGGTTCAGGGCGAGTGTTGCCATTGATGATTAACTCAGCACATTGAGAGCATTTTCATTGAGGTTATGAACATAATTTAAAAAAGATATATATGGTTGTCTTTGTATCCTTTTAGTAAGGTATCTCTGTGGGCCTTCCAGTTGTTGCATGTATTTGGACAGTTACATGCCAAAGGCAATGACTGGAGTGATAAGGGCTGAGTAAAAGGGAACAATGACATCCCTGGATTTAGACACAATCCCTTTGTTTGTCAGCTGTCCAATATAAGACTTTCCTTAGGGGCATATTGTCATTGTAGTAATTCCCTGGGGTAGATGACTTCGTAAAGGATACAATAATGCATTTTTTAGCATTTAGTTTCAGTTCATGATTTTGGCACCAGTTATTTATTTGGGATAAGCCTACCTGCAGGATGGCTAAGTCATCTGTAGATTCAATAACTGCTCCTAATTTGCAGTCATCTGCAAACTTAGTCAGCCAGAGCCCTTTGGTATTGGCTTTTACTTCAGAAAAGTAGGTGCCAAAAAGGAGAAGTCCCAAAACTTGTGAGATTCCACTGTTGACTGCTCTCTTTGTGGAGGTAACTTGCCATAGTGTGTGTGTCTGTGTGTACTTAATGCAAAACAGTTTCAGTTACAGACCAGGCTCAAACAAGAAACAAAAGCAGTGGTTTATGATAGCCATTTCAGTAAGTTTTGGGGTAGTTGGCGGAAATCAGAGTTTCTGGAGAAATAGTAGACATGGAGAAAAAATATACAAATTCCACATATATTGGGGCTACAGATCAGATTGAGTTTCAGACTCCAAAATTGTGAAGCAAATTCCTTAATTATTGTGGTATATGATAATGAATGATACCCACAAGTAAATGCAGTTTTGTATATTCTCATCCATCTTGTATGAAAATACTGTACAAGGTGGAATGAAAATAGCCATTCAGCTTTTGGCATGGACTTCTGTGCTGGAGTAAAGATAACTAGGTTAATTTCCATGTCTCCTGTAACAAAGGCATCTTTGCTGTACTCAGTTATTGGTTATTTTCAGTTGTCCTTAATCAGGTTTGAAAATGAAAAACAAAACTCTCATAAATATACCAACATGGGTACCTTAAAAAGACTGATACAAAAAGATGTTTTGTGAGCATTGATTATTTCTCTTTCAGGAGAATTAACTTTTTCTTCCTAAACATGAATGTATACTTGAAAATATTTAAGGAGGTTTTTTGCTTTTCTGAGAAAATCTTTGCTTGAAACGCCACAAGTTAAAGGTGGTGGTAAAGTTTTGTCCATTCCTGCATATAGCAATGTCTAGTACTTCAGATGTCATTATTTATTCTTATTCATTAGCATTTATTATGCTACTGTCCTCAGGACAAAAAAATAGCTTTTATTGAAATGAGCTAGGAATTGGATGTCTAATGTATTAGTTATGTTATTTTTATTGAGGGATACTGAGCCCTTTTTGCAACACACAAGGAGATTTTCCTACTTTAGAGGGTGCCCTTATATTGTTTTGTGTGTTACATAAGGAATCCAGCAAATTCTGCTGCAGTACATATATATTTGCTGATAGTGCTGTGAGGACAGTTCATCAGGATATCTAAATAATTCAGAAGTGACCTTCACACAGAGATCTTAGTAGGACACAGCTGTTATGTACATAGTAAGGATTGCACTTTTGTTATTGTTGAAAGATATGCAAGCATCTGCCTTGAAAAAGAGATGCTTTTTTTTCCTGTGGCTTTTCTTAAAACAGTCCTTCCATTTCAGCATTTCTTTGATGTGCATCCCTTTAAAGTTAGAAGTAGCCAAAATTCTTAACTGAGACAGAGAATTAATAACTTGGGACAAGATACTGGACTACAGAATTTTTGGACACTGTGGAATGTGAGGAATTATGTATGCACAAATACAGTCTGTGGGTGAGGAGAGAAAAAAAAGAACAGTGTGTTTTTCTTTTTCTTGCATACTGACAAGTTAGATTCAAATGCTTGTCACATGTAAACTTTGAGTTTGTTGTAAAAACAGCTACCCAAATTCACTAGCCTGCACATTCTCAGTAATAATACCTCCCCCTATTGCAGAAGATTGCTATGAAATGTATTTACATGGCACAGACAAAATCATTGTCTTAGAAGTGTGCTTTCCAATCCAGCCAGATGCCTTACAGTAAGAGATTTAGTACTCTGATTTTATGGATTTAGCTTGAGAGGTGGTAAAAGGAAAGCAATGATAGATTCATGTGGATACATCAGATCAACTTCATTTTCAAACGTTCACATTCACTCAAGCTCTCAGCAACCAGGCCAAAAGTACCAGGTTACCCAAGCTCTCAGCATCCAGACCAAAAGTACCAGGTTACCCAAGCTCTCAGCATCCAGACCAAAAGTACCAGGTTACCCAAGCTCTCAGCATCCAGACCTAAAGTACCAGGTTACCCAAGCTCTCAGCATCCATACCAAAAGTACCAGGTTACCCAAGCTTTCAGCATCCAGACCAAAAGTACCAGGTTACCCAAGCTCTCAGCAACCAGACTAAAAGTACCAGGTTACCCAAGCTCTCAGCATCCAGACCAAAAGTACCAGGTTACCCAAGCTCACAGCAACCAGACCAAAAGTACCAGGTTACCCAAGCTCTCAGCAACCAGACCAAAAGTGCCAGGTTACCCAAGCTCTCAGCAACCAGACCAAAAGTACCAGGTTACCCAAGCTCTCAGCAACCAGACCAAAAGTACCAGGTTACCCAAGCTCTCAGCATCCAGACCAAAAGTACCAGGTTACCCAAGCTCTCAGCAACCAGACCAAAAGTACCAGGTTACCCAAGCTCTCAGCATCCAGACCAAAAGTACCAGGTTACCCAAGTTCTCAGCATCCAGATCAAAAGTGCTAGGTTGACCAAAAGTACCAGGTTACCCAAGCTCTCAGCATGCAGACCAAAAGTGCTAGGTTACCCAATCTCTCAGCATCTAGACTTTTTTTGGTTAAGAATTTGTTTCCGCCACACGTTTTACAAACCGATTTTTGGGTTAATTTTCAAAAGTCTCAGCTCAGTGAAAAAAAAGAGTTGCTGAAAGTTAGTTTCCACAAACATTGCACCACACTATAATCTATTCCATGCATAATAATGGGATAAGTAGTACTGAAAGTGATTGTCTGTAAGTTTGTTTCATGTAGGAATGGCACTTGGTAACTACTTATCTACTTACATGGTCATGCAGTGATAATCACCCATTGAAACAATCTGATATTTTATTAGTGTGTGCATGTCGTCTTCTGCAGTAATTGACATAATAGATAACAAATGAAGCAGTTTAGACATGGTGTGACTTCACTGGATGTTGATAAAAGATATGATTTTGACAACTTCAGAGCTGGATTTACTTTTTACCAGTCATAGTCATTTTGACCTGATTGCTTTATTTTATTTTATTTTTTATTTTTATTTTTTTTTTAAACATTGAGTCTGATAAGAAAAATTCCATCTTTGGTTACTACTAGGCCTTGTGTTACAGTCACCATGACTGCTTGGTTGACAAAAATTTCCTAGGCCGATTTTCATCTCTCTCTTCATCATGCAGCACACGACCTCACTCTACTTCTTTTTTCTTGTTATTAAAAAGCAGAGTTCTAGTCATAAGGGGCCCCTTGCTATCTTTTGTTCTAGAAAAACATAATTTCTACTGGTGAATTTTGAGGATGTGGGTGCTCTTTTCCCTTGTTTCATTCTCTCAGTTATTATGATTATTGCCCTTTTTGACCATATCTGAGGGAAATGTTTAACTTCTTCATTCCTTTGGTGATGGATGCTGGCTTGCCCTCACTACTCAAGAGATTTGTTGCTTTATTCCAGAAATGTTCTTGCTGCAGTACTGTCCTCCTGTTAATGAGCACATTAGATGCCTTTGATGCTTGGGTACACATCATGACAGTAAAAGTTATACAGTTTATAAGGGGTTTAACTACATGACCGATGAACAGCATTGTAAAGCTTTATAAGCCTTCATTTTTCTCCATAATTGGCACTCGTAGAAAAAGAACCATCAAAAGCTCCATCCACTGTTTCTTTGTCAGTTCCTAAGCCTACAAGAAGTCCAAAAGCTCTGAATTCTACTTTGGAATGCAATGAATTCTTCATATTATTTTGTTAAGAAACTTCCCACCTCCCAGCCATGGTAGAAGGCCCTTCTTCTCTAGAGCATCCTTGCCCAAAGATTTTTTCTGACAGGCATTAGTAAAACAGGAATATGTTAAACTCCCAAATATAGTGGAGGTATAGCAGAGGTATAGCGCTATGCTTTTTCCAAAGGATCCCATCTCTGCCTAGTTTGGAGTCTCTTGCCTGCAGATTGTGGTCAGCCAGCTGTTGCTTTGAGATATTTGATGCCAGAAGATTTAAAGGCATTTCTCATGTCCTTATTTTCCCAGGGGATCCCTGTGATTTGCTGATAGCATTTAGACTGACTCCCATTAGTGTGAATCCACAGTGCTGAAAACCAGTATTAGTGATCATTGAGGGGGCTCTTTTTTTCATTGTTGTGCAACTGTATAGTCAGCATATAGAAGCAGGAGGACAGTGGGTAGGGGACCTTCCAACATACGAGCAGTGCTGGGAGGCTTACTGTCTGAAATAAAAATGTTATCACTGAAAGTGGCTTTCAGTGAAATGGATTCATGCTAATGGCAGTTGGATTGATTGTTGTCAGTGAATTGACTTGATACTGTCTTATGGCATCTGGTGTCTCTTTTTCTTTTCTTTCCACCTGGCACAAATCCTCTCCAGCACCTGCTTTTATGCTTCTAACTACCCTGCCATCAGTGCTGGTAGCAACAATTTTGATACTTTCATCTGTTTCACGGGCATCTGTTTTTCAGCCACTATTGCTCAAAGTCCACTTCTGATATTGAACTAAGTTTTGTCCCTTCCAGTATAAACATTGTTGACACTGGTGGTCCACATTTGCTCCACTGACACACTGTTTGTATCATCTTTTGTACCATCAGCCCTATCATTGTGTGTTCCACTGCATCGGTTGTTAAAGCACTAGCAGCTCTGCCATGGTAATGAGGGGCTCTGGTACTGTGAGAGCTCCCATTAAGGAGAGGTGAGCAAAATCACTGTATAGGGAGTAGGACAGGTATGAATGTTGAAGCAGGTTTGCCTGTACCACATGTCTCTGCATGGCCAATACCTTGCAAAAGAGATAACAGTTACACCATTTTTATCTTTATGACCAATATTCTGCTCAGCTGTGTGTGCTGAGCAATACATTATTAAGGGAGGGTGGAGGTTGTAGCCACAAACAATCACTAACAGTATACTGTCTGCCTGTATGCAGATGGAATCTCATAATTTACCCCATTGGAGCCAGGCCATAAGCAGGTGGTCTACTATCTTTGAATTGTGTACAATCCCGGGGAGGCATAATCTGAACTGGCAGTAGGTAGATGATTTTGTTGTGCAGACAGTGGGGCAGGACAGTGTGCAAGGTCTTGAGACATTGTGTTCATTATGAATCACAAAGGGCTTTACTATGTAGGTTTACTGCATTCCAGTCCAGTTCAAAAGCACACAGTGCTATTGAATGGCATCCAATGTGTTTATTTTATACTCAAAAATGGTGGCTTTGATGGGAATTGCCATACTGTCTTGATTTGTTTTCTAGTCCAGCTTTCGGCCAGACTGTGTTTTGTGTCTTATTATATATGACAGTCTAGACAGTAAAATAGGTGGTGTGTTTCTACATTCATAACCATAGCATTGTGGTTCACATAATCCTTAGACTATCACTATAACAACTGTAAGTGTTCCTTTTTTACTGAATTACTTTCATTTTCTTACTTTTGTTTCCCAGGATAGAGTATTGATTAGATTTACCATTTGCTGCTTCAGACTGGCTTACATACATAGTAATAACAGTAAAGTAAGATTAAAAGTAGAACAGTATAAAGACATAACATAACTTCTTCTGGCTTTTCCCAGTTAGGGGTCGCCACAGCGGATCATCTGTCCTCTCATGATTGGCAGTGGAGTTTTACAGTGTCGAGTTATAAAGACATAACATAGCACAGATGTAAAAATATATGCCGATATTTACAAGAAGGTTTAAAAAGTAGGAGGGTCAGGAGTATACAGTGCATAATGCAGGTGTTAAATGAGATAAATGTTGTGTACCCAAAAGAATGGACATAGTATATACAAGTATGGAGGGAACTTTTAACTGGGAAGAGAGCATAACTAATTTTGCTAACTGTAAGCTGCCAAAAGCATTTTGTATACACTTAATTCTTAGTTCTTACAAAGTAGCTAATTTTCAGGATTTTGAATGAATTTAGAATTAAGTTCTAGCAAGTTTATATACCATTCCTGACATTGTCTTAGACATCAGGAACAGGAGAAATGGTTAGTTATCTATGACTGACAGTTGATACATCACAGACCTATTAAAACAGATTCAAGCAACTTCTCTTCTATTTTGTTCTTAATTTTCTACAGTTTCAGAAAGATTCATTGGACTAAAATGAGACAACTTACGAATTTGTTTACGTAGGATCTGTGCTCTGGATATAAAGATTTATTTTCTACTTCCTCCCTTGCCCTGTGCCTGACCACTGCTGACCTCTGGTTTGTGCCACCTCCAAATCACCCTCCTCTGAATGCCTCTGCTTGCTCCTTCTTGGTGATCCTAGATATAGCCCTTCATTAAACTGGCCTCCAGACTCCTTGGAGATCAGAATGCTATACCTACTACTTTATATGGTAAGGAGGTAGGACCTTAAATAAGGTGCTACTGCCAGGAGATAGGTTTATCGTACTGTGACAGGCCTGTCATGTCCTCACGAGGAAAGAGTGATGTCAGTACACATGAAATATGCATTTGCACATCACTCCTTGGATGTCCTAGAAGTCTTTTTTCTGCTTGAAGCCTGTAGGGCTATGCCATCCACCTACACCAGAAGTCACACATGATGTAGTGAAGCCAACTCCTTGATCCAATCCACTCAGCTGTCCCTTCCTGCATACTTGGGTCTGCTTCTTAATCTACGCCACTGGCAGCATAGATGGACGCTTTACCTCTGCACAAGGGGATCAGCTCTACATGGACGGATTTCATCAACAACAAGCTTTTAGCTGCTATATATATAGCCTTACTGACGGTATCTTTGCATGGGGAGACATATTCATTTCTGAAACAAAACAAAGTAGGAACAGGCAGAAAGATCGTGGAACATGTATGAACCACTACAGGAAAGAAAAAAAAATTATAAAGGTACTGAAGGGTTGATATTACTCATATACAGTGAAAATGACAAGCCAGTGATGAGGGTGACATAATTTTAGTGTGAAGATGTCATTTATGTCAATTTTCACTTAAACTGGTGGTAGAAACTTCTAAATGTTCAGCATTTGTTTGTTTCAGTAGTTTGCTTTTGTTCTTACTCGGCTTAGTTCTATTTTAGTAAAATCTCAAAGGCATTTGCTGTTATAGGCCACTGCTTTTCTACAGGGCTTTCCTGGCACATTATCACTCACTCAGTTAAAATAAACCTCGTTTGACTACTGTCATGTACTGCTACAAATGCATCTAAGAACTGTATTCAACTAAAACAATTATGTAACTTATTCTATTTGGAATGACTAATTTCTTTTGTATTTGGAATTTCCAAGCCAGAAATACTGCTCAAATTTTTGATGGGCAGCTGACTTGCTTTTTTTTCTGCATCATGCAGAGATGCCAACACTGAAAGGAGTGTTTAGTGAGTGAAACAGTAAGAATAAAATGCACATTGACTACAATAAAGCATTATTTGCAGGATTGGGGGCTGTGTCTCTCATACCCTTGCTATTTATGTTTAATTCCGAGATCAGTGCACCTCAAAGTAAGGGGAATTCTCTGTGATACTAGAATTCTGGAATTAGTATGTGCTGAAACCTAGCTGCTAGGTGTACTGCCTTTTCAGTGTCAAACATCCCTGTCTTCAACTTTGGTCTTGCTCCCCATAGTCCCTTAGTGCATTTTACTTAATTTTGTTGGCTTATGGAATATCTGCTTGGTAACAGGTATGACTTTTGTTTGTGGCATATTTTGCATGTGTGCAGCATTCAGGAATTGTAAACTTTTAATCATCCTGGATGACTGTCTGGCATTTTCTTTTTCTAGTCCATCGGCCATTGTTTCAATGGTTTCCTTGGTCTCTCTGTTACCTTATGGGTTTATTATCCTTGTAATGTTTTTGCTTGCACTTTGACTGATATGGTGTCACTTTCCTGCTTATAAAGTTCTGGAGTGAGCACAGACATTACATAATGGATGTGTCATCCCTCTGCACAATTGCATGTATAAGATTCTGCAGGCCGTCATGCGTTTGTGTCAGGACAGTGGCTACTGAACTGTCTCATCTGGTATCCAACTTCTCAAATATCGAAGTGCTGTTTTGTGAATGGCCCTGTTTCATACTAGGGGCTAATAGATAATTATAATCCTGTTTTGTTTTATTCATCTTTGATCTATTTCTGGGCATTATCTATTTCATTTTGCCTGATCTTCATAATAATTTCAGCAGTTAAAATTCATACCTTCAAAGTTGCAGCAGTATTATGTCTTTACAGCTCTGCTAAAGTTGAATTGTGTGTATGTATAGTGTTGCAGCATATATTCATCCTAATTCTTGAAGGTATCTACATAAGTGAGCACGCACACGTATTTTTTATTTATATACTTTAAATTATGCCAGTTTATAACTGGCCTCTTTGTCTTTTTTTTAACATCATTATTTTAGGTCTGCTAAAGTTTATTTTACTGTCTATTTCTATATTTATGAAATTATTATTTTGCTGATTGCTTTAGATAAGATTTGAATTTACCAGCCATCGACACTTAAATTTTCTGGATTATTTTTCTAATTTGTAGAATTATTACCATAAGTCTGGCCAGTATTCAGGACTTTTGTTTTGGTGTTATGCTGTTTTGAGCCTAAAATAAAAAAAATCAGTTAAAGAAGACAGTAATGCAGGGGAGAAAGCCCCCCTGCACCTCCCACCCTACTTAAATATACCAACTCCGAGATCACGCTACAGCAGGGAATAGGAAAATCTCCCGTTCCCCACTGTATTGACAGTGTAGCGCAATCTCAGAGTTGGTATATTTAAGTAGGGGTGGTGTGGGGGGTGCAGCATCTTCTTTCACTGTTTTTTTTTAATTTTTGTTACAATTTCAGAAGATCGATCTGAAATATTGATCATATGGTCTCGACCATATGGTCATCGATATTTCAACTGTTCAATCTTCTGAAGTGTAACCACAGTAGAGACACTGGACAGTGATAGATACTTCCTAAGTGATTTGGTTCAGCTTTTGCAAGGTTTGCTTAGATCTACTATAAGAAGTGATTGCTTTTATAAGTTTGAAAGAGGAAAGCTGATGGGATATGCATTTAAATTAACAAAAGATATTAAACATTACACTTTACTAAACAGTTACTGTTTCAGAGTACTAAAAGAAATCTGTAAGGGACATTCATATATCCTTTAAAACCAATTTGCTGAAGAAATGTAATTTGTATTTCTCTCTTGCTACTTTCACATTTCCCTATATTCATGTTTTCCCAGTATTCTGTTGATAAACGAGGCAGTGGTAATTCCCCTTTATATACTATGTAGGAGTAATTGGTGTTTCCTGGACTAGGTTTCTTGTGAGGATGTTGCCGTGTCAGTGGTTGTTGAATAAGACACTGACCATGGGAAGCAAGACTATCACTAGAGGCTGATATTAGCTGGCCTGCCTATGGGCAGCCAACAGTGAATTCTGATGACATACAGTTGCTGAACTAAATCACAAGAATGGTTTTACTTCTCACAATTCTAAATAACAAATACCAAAGTTTTTCAGACACAGAAATTGGGGGAAGTTTAAACAGAGACAAACGGGCTTTGTGCTTGCTATCTTTGTTGCCTGATGACCGCAAATTGTCAGTTTAGAGTTATTCTGAGGGGTATAATGCAACTGGTAGCTAACTCAAAGAATGGTTAAGAGAATGGTCTTCAAGACTGGGGGCATTTCAGCTGTCATGGCTGAAACCTGAGGCTTGGGTTGACTGTTTTAAATCTGACCCTTTGCCTTGGGGGTGTGGAGCAATAGATGATTTGGGCCAAAACGAGAATGTGCATAGGAGAAAGGTATAGCTAAAATTACATAGGATGATTATGCAATAGATGAAGCTAGAGTAACATCTCAACTTCTAATGTCAGCAGGTAATTCATTGTTTTAATTTATTAAGAGAATCATGATGATGAGTTATACTGATATACTGGTAGAGCAGCATTTAGTGAGAAAAATACATGTTGGTGACAAGATTTCACAGTCACTTCCAGGCATTCCATTCTGTTGTAGGTGTCACATTTTAGAAAAGACACCATTTACCTGGTGGCATTGCAAAGAATGAATGCTAAAAGATTTCATTTAGGCAATGAAAAAAAACAGAGAGTATGAAGAAATGGCACAGATATCCACCAAGTAAGACAAGGGAATGGGAAAATACTTGTAGGAAAATAGTGCTGTGTAAATGAGAAAACTAAGTTTAAAGAAGACTTATGCTGACAATAAGCATTTTTAGTAAAAAGGGATGTACTTAAAGGTTTGATTACTGAGCCTTTTTGCTCTGTTGGAAACAGCTTCACAGATTGACTAGTTGAAACTTGAAATAGGTTTTATTACAGAGGGACTGGCACAGAGAAACAATGGTTAATGACTTACTGTTTGGTCATAATGAGAAACAGTTTGAACTGTTTGGTTATAATGAAAAACAGTTTAGTTCTAACCATGATAAGCTGGAAGCAGGAGAATTTCATTTATCAGACAAAGTGGATATAGGACTGGAGAATGAAGCAATGTTTATGGCAAGTCATCCTTTTTTTACAAGGGTATTAAAGGTAAGTACCAGTACAAGAATCTAGAAGGTTCCAACTATATTGATAGTGGAAAAAACGTTTGATATGCTAAGTATGTTTATTGCAAGCATTTCTAAAGTTCTCTGTATAGGCACATCCCTTTCTGTCAATACATTCTGCACCAGAGTATCACAAGAGTTAAGTAATATTTCCTCTTGTGATTCATAAATGTTTTGCTAAATGTTGTACCCTTGCTACTGACATTCCCTGTTTCCTCCTTTATTAGCATGCTGTTCTAGGAGACAGTATTATATCCTACTTTTCCTGAGGCTTTCATATGTCACTTCAGGTGCTCTGAGCCTTTCCTTTTGCATCATGTCATGCAATCCATTTTCTGTCTTTGAAAGAACATTGCACAGTTTCATTGTCTTTAATCATCAATAATTTGCCAAAAGCAGAAATCTTATGAAGAACAGACTAAACATATGAGGCAAAAATCTGGACCTTGTATGAAAACCTGGACAGATGACAGGTATAGGTAAGCTCAGGTGCTACACAGTATTTAGAAATTGATGGTAGTCTTAGTGCTGCACACAGCAGGCACAATAAGTCAATAATGCAAAAGTAGAATTGGGATGTTAGTTTGCTCATATTAGATGTTAATTTGCTCAAGGCAGATATATAGATGACAAAGACTAGACTGAAAATCTCTAGGACATATAGCTGTTAGTACAGATGTTAGTGTACCTGTGGATTGGAATAATGCTCACAGAGAGCTGTTAAAAACAATAATCAGCAGGAGTGCTCAGCCTAGTACAACAAAAAGTGTTATTACAAACAACAACTGCAGCAGAATGCAATGCATCTAAACAAGAAGAAGTTGTTGTAAACAACAGTGAAAGGAGTGTACAGCTCAGCACAGCAAAAAGGAATTATTATAAATAATAACAGCAACAGGGGTGTCCAACCCAACACCACAAAGGCCTTTTACAAACAACAGCTGCAGTAGTATGCAACTTTGCAGTAATTTTACACCCTCTTGGATAAGTGCATTGAGGCATGTGCACTAGTCTGGAGTAACCATTTTTGCACATTTAGAACTAAGCCCAAGTGGCAGAACTGCCACATCAATAAATTCTATAATAAAAAGAAAATGTTCCTGGGTATCATTAAAAAATATCTTCTTCATCATTATAAAAAGGATTTAAAACCACTTAGTAAGTCTCTCAAACGTACCATTAGGAACTACAAGGCCAACTGAGAGATTAGGATTATAAGTAATTCATAAAGAACTATAAAGTTCCAACAACCCCCACCATCTGTTAACTATCACGCAAGAAGCCTTTACCTCTATCGAAACATGGCTAAACAAAGCGCAACTACTGTTCAACCCAAATAAAACTAACCTTCTGTTGTTCTTTCCAAAATCATTCCCACTTGAATTCAAATATATTCACAGAACAAAACTCAAATTGAAATTGTAACTCATGCAAAACTTCTAGGCATCACTATAACTACTTAACTTACCTTCAAACAACACATTTAATTTAATTAAAAAACACACATCAGATTTGGCACACTGCACAGACATAAACAGTTTATGGATGCTTCCACTAAAATTACACTAGCCAATACCCTTCTACTCCCCTCCCTTCTGTATGGAGCCCCTAGTCTTACAAATCTTCACACAACCCTAAAGAACAAACTACAATCATATTATCACAAAACTGCTACATTTGCAACTGGCCTACCAAATCACACCTACCACTGTTTAGTCCTCCAAAAACTAAATTAGCTAGAATTCCGTCAATATCTGAATTTAGTACAACTTTCTCCAGCTGATAGAATAATCTATAAACCTGACAGCTGCCCTGCCTTAAAAATTATCTGACAACCCTGTACTCTACATAGAAATCTCTGCTCCACTAGCAAACTACTTCGACAAGTTCATAAACCCACCAAAAGAGCTGGACAATGCCTTTATTCCTATGCCATTGCTAAACTATGAAATGCCTTACCACCAAACATTAGTGCCATTGAACCCCTCAAGACCTTTAGATTTATTCTGAAAAAGGACTACCTTAACTCTCATATTTTGTCTTGCTCCTAAGCAACAAATAACTGACTTAATCTGTCCCAGTCTGGTTCCCTTCAGCCCTTCATGCCTCATTTCACCTATCTTCATCCTATAAAAAAGCATCTTTGCTATAGTTATTTACTAACAAATACCTCTGTAAGCTTCCCTAAACCACAGACAACTCCCCATTCTTCTTACACTCCCCTCTTCATATATTTCTCCCTTATACCCAACTGATTGGGTGGTTACTGTACTGACCTTGGGAAGTATAGGCCTGATAGTCTCACTAGTATTACTTGCAAGGCTTTGTACAATTTTATAACCAACCAAACAAACAAAATGTAATAGGTGATCTAATACCCTTGGATATACATCAGTTTGTCTTTGTAAAAGGCTGATCATGCCTACTCATCTTGGTTGAGTTCTTTGAAAGGATTGCTGAGTCTATGTATAAGGGTCATACAATCCACACTGCTTATCTAGACATTGCTAAGGTGTTAGATACTATCCCTCATGCTGGGATTTTTGACAAATTCTCCCACCTCAACATTAACCCATGCATAGTTCACTGGATTGGTAAACGGGTTTCTGGCAGAACCCATACCATTAAGGTCAGAGGTATTTGCCCTAGACAAAAATATGTCACTAGTGGTGTCCCACAAGACACTGTCTTGGGTTCCCTTATCTTTGATATATATTTCTGTGACATAAAAGATATCATGAAACTTTGGCTAACCAAGTTTGCTGATGATTGCAAACTTTGGGCAGTTTTTAAATCCCATTCGGATACTCAAATCCTCTGGCAAGGACTGGACCAAACAAATACTTGGAGTATTAATTTTGAGCTTACCCTAAATACCAAAGAATTCAACATAGTTTCTTTTACTAAATCCAGCATCACTTTGCTTGTCACATAGGTAACATTCCATTTAAGTCTGACACAATCCTTAGTGACTTGGGTTCATATGTTGATAACAGATGCTCCTTTGACAACTGTGTTTCCGTGGTGGTTAGAAAATCTTTCTGCCTTACGCAGCTTATCCTTCATGCTATCTCCTCAATGTTCAAGAAGTTATAGTCCCACGGTATTCAGCCTTAATTAAGAACATCACTGAATGCACCCTTCAGCATGTACTTCACTAAGAACCTGTAGCAGCTTGAGTGACCTCAACGTTTCCTCATCAAAAAGATTTCTGGTCTTAGTACCCCTACTCTGAGACTAAAAGCTCTGTCATTCTACTCATTGTTATCCAGACTCCTGAGGGGTGGTTTATGCTTAGCTTTTCATTGTATGAATGACCCATCACTCTCTGAACTCCTTCACCTAAGTAGAACAAGTGGTAAAGCAAACATCTCTTCTAGAGACCTAAACCTACACTATGGCATCAATAACACCAAATGGCATGGCAGATACCTAACTTAATGAATATACCAATTTCTAGAACAGGCTGTACTTATTTATCAAGCAGAGTACTTCCCTAGCAACATTTAAAACCAGTCTGCATGACTGGATGAGTGACTGGAAATTTGCATCAGGAATATGTGTAGGACACTGGTAGTTTCCCACCAGTACTGGGTAGTTTGGCTGATCTTCTTGATGGTCTTTTTTGGCCATGAGCTTATTAAGAACCTGTAAAGCTGTGAAGAAGAAACTGTTATAAACAACAACAGATAAAACAAAAGCAGGATTACTACCTGTAGCAACCTTTTTAAAAGATGCAAAAAATAGGTGGAGACCGAGATATGTTTGAAGAATGGTAGGTAAGGGGCCAAGGGAGGCTATATCAATTTATAAACTACTACTTGCATGGAGTACTCAGTGCATTGTCCAGCCAAATAGAGTACTAGGCCATGATAAGAAACAGAATATAAAACTTCAAGTTTAAAGCCTTTCATCTGTATTGTGGCCTAGAGCAAGCCGATGCCCAGAACACTAGCAGTTCTCCTTCCCTTACCAGCAAAAACAGCTAAGAGTGATCTACTTAAATATACTTCTAATACAGATAATCAATAGTCACAGATTAGCAATAAAAGCACATTGATGGTACATAGATGGCACTGGATCTTAAAACTTTATAAGACCTGGAGCAAACAGATGTCCAGAACAGTAGCAGTTCTCCTTCCCTTACCAGCAAAAGCAGCTAAGAGTGATCTACTTAAATATACTTCTAATACAGATAATCAATAGTCACAGATTAGCAATAAAAGCACATTGATGGTACATAGATGGCACTGGATCATAAAACTTTATAAGACCTGGAGCAAACAGATGTCCAGAACACTAGTAGTTTTCCTTCTCTCACAAACAAAAAAGGTTTCTAGATTAATAAAACGCTGGCATGACCAAGCAGTAGTCACAAATTAGCAGTATTAACACTTAAACCACGTAGTATTAACTAGATCCAAAAAACTCCTCAGGAGATGCTCTCTACTCTTTACATATCTCTCAAATCTGGAACTCTGTCCCCCTAACACTCAGGCGATTCAAATGTACTTCACCCTTCAAAACAGAAGTAAACACTTAGTTCATGGAATCCTGGAACTGCTCTTGCTTTAAACCCTGGCTAACTGATATCTTTATGCCTCTGTTATAACTACCTGCTCTCTACCTAATACATTTGATACTCTCAATCCTCGGTTATTGGCCCCTCTGTTTTATGCCAGTCTTCACTTTCAAATTCACACTCCTCCAACACACTACTGTCACCACAATAACCTCATAACTCTTCCACACCTGTATATTTAATCTGTCAAACTTGTTAACTTAAAACTGACCACATGTGACCCATTTGCAAATTATGTCATCCTAAACTAAAATAAGATGGAATGTATAGTCAATATACGTATCTACATAAAAGAGAATAACCAACATAATTTGCAGCCTGTGTATATTTATTTCTTTATTCCTAGCATCCATGCAGTACACTTACTAGCCAGTTACTGAAATGTACCCATAAACACAAGTTTACTGACTTTCTCTGCTGAGTTTCTGTTTTCACACTGGGAGAACTAGAAACAAGCTGTTACTCAGTGTACAGCCATCTTGGAATATTTATTGTACAAATTATTTCTATGTTTTTAATCAAATATATATAAACAAATATATCTGCATTGTAATCTCTATTCAAAATATGTATAGCCACATTGTAATCTCTGTACTAAACTATGTAATCTCAGGTTTCCCTGAATCAGTATTGTACATTGTCTTTTTGTTGTATGAAGTGGAGCTTTTCTCCCTAATACTCCATGGAAAAGGAGCAAATTTCTGCCCAGTGAATTACTCCGGTTATTCTGGTTAACAAATGCAACAAGTAAATAAATAATAGACAAAATACAGATGGCAATCATATAAGGCCTGGAGCCAGTGGTGGCTGGTGACTTCAAAGCAAGGGGGGCCAGCAGGAATCAAGTGAATAGGTGGGGCGGTATTATACCAGGTCAGTGACCTTTACCTGTGATCAAACAACATATGGCCATTTATTTTTTACACAGAGTGCCTCATCATGCTCCCACCCATTTTAGCCACTTTATTTATGTTATATATTTATTTTACATTTGTTTGCTGGGAAAGTCCAACTGGGCAGAAATTCCCATTTTCAGCGGAGGCCCGGGGAGAAAAGCTTCACATAGTATATCACAATACAAAAAAAAAATATTCAAGACATTTGATACAATGATTTTCAGCATAGTCATGATACAAAAATATTCAAACAATTCTATACAAATATATTTAATATAATCATTACAAAAATACATTAAAATAGTACCCAGAAAGTAAGGTACAGGTGGTTACGTTAGATAGTGATACACAATGATACAAAAGAATATTCAAAACATTCAATACAAACATATTCAGCATAGTCATTACAAAACACATTAACATAATACCTAGAAAGTAAGGTACAGGTGGTTAAGGTGAGATGATACAAACTACAGTGTCATGCCTGGTGCAACTGTAGTACTTTATCATTTATGGCTAATTATGAGAAAGGGCTAGATGTTTACTTTACTGACTGTATACACCTGATATGTCTGAATACAACCAGCAAAGCCAGCATTAGGTGAAATGCAGACCTAGTCAAAGGACTCCAACAGCCCCTGTTGCACACTTGACATCCTCAGTGCCCTTCCCCTGTTTTGCCTTCATCATGACACTGCACCATCTATGCAAGTTGCTTCTTTCTTGCTTTTCCACACTTTGGTTTACTTTTTAGCTTCCAGCTATGCCTTTAACACAACCTAAATAGCCAAGATGCTACTGTAATTGTTGACATACAAAAGAGAGATAGTTGCTTTAATTAATATTTTGGTAATAGTAGGAGCATTGTGATTAGCAGCATTTTGAATTCCATGTATGCTAACCAATATGGAATGGGTAATGGTTTGAATCCTACAGCTGCCACAAACAGTATCACAACAACTGTTGCTGAAACATTGCTAACAGTAACTGCAAGGATAAAATGCGAGTCTGTTGAACTGTTTTCAGGGGTATGAGTAACAGCCCAGTACCTCTGCTGTTACTTTGTCTGAGATATGCTAGCAGTAATTGTCTGCTAATTCAGAATAAATCAGCTGAGTGAAGTACTGACACTCGCTTGTTAGTTGTTGCAGTAGAGAAGCCATATGAGAGTGAAATTACACACTGAAATGAGACACGTAACACATGCAAACACGAGCACACACACACACACACACACACACACACACACACTCGTATATTAGCTATTACCTTTTATAATTTATTTGATCATGCCCTCTGTTTATAAGGCCTTTTACAGGATCTGAGAACCATGCTCTGTGTTACAATCCTAATGGCAATTCACAGTAATTGGCCTTCTTCTATAATAAATAGGTGGGGTACTAGTAGTGTGGCCAGAATAAACCCTCGCAGACACAGGAAGAGTATTCATGGAACAGCCAGAAGCTCAGGTCAGACGACAGACTTTTTATTTGGAAGGCAGCACCAACACCAAGCACTGTACTACCATTTTGATCTACTTATCTTTTGCCATCGGAGGATTGATTGTGGGTTACAGAAATGGGAATGTTGTGTGATACAAGTGCACTGACTGCTGTGATAGTCTGTACACAGTAACTCTCATTCAGAATCTGTACTTTTTTAGTGTAGTTTAACAGTCTGTTTAGGTATGGTAGCAAGACTGATCAGAAACAGTTTCAACAAAAAGATATACCCATGTATATGCATACTTATATGTCCAGAACTAGTACCCATGTGTATGCATACCCATATGTCCGAAACTAGTACCCATGTGTATATATACCCATATGTCCAAATTTAGTACCCATGTATATGTATACCCATAAGTCAGAAACTAGTACCCATGTATATGTATATCCATATCAGAAACTAGTACCTATGCTTATGTATACCCATATGTCAGAAACGAGTACCCATGTATATGTATACCCATATGTCACAAACTAGTACCCATGTATATGTATATCCATATCAGAAACTAGTGCCTATGTATATGTATACCCATATGGCAGAAACTAGTACCCATGTATATGTATACTCATATGTCAGAAACTAGTACCTATGTATATGTCTACTCATATGGCAGATACTAGTACCTATGTATATGTATACCCATATGGCAGAAACTAGAGGTTGTACAGTCAAAATGATGTTCAAATTTAAAATGCAGCTTTTGTTTTCTAAATGCTATGACCTGAAATTGTATGATACCAGTGAAGTGTGCTTTTTATAGGTAATTCTGCAAGAAAATAGCTATCATCACTTCTCTTTCATATATACGTTGACTAAAAATGACTGTGTCTCTTGTTTCTGCTAATTAAACTTCCAAGAAATGTGGCTCAGACTGGGTGAAGAGATGCTAAGCCCAGCAATAATAATGTAAGATGTAACAATTAAAAGGTATTTTGAATAGTACAATGTGCAAACAAAATCACCTTTTACTCAAATTTTTGTCTTTTGATAAAGCTCTGAGTAAAGAGCAAAAGCTCACTTTCCATTAACTGCTGTTTCCGCCTGACTTTTTATCTTTTGATGTTTGCCATCAGTTTCCAGTCAAATTCATTCAGCTGTGTCAGTTCTCAGCTTAGCTGGAGACTTCCAGCCCATGGCTATACTGCCCACACAATGAACTGTCACAAGGTACTCTGTGAGAACCGCTACATCTTCCCAACATTCTAATATTGTGTCACATGACATAACATCATCCTACTGACTCAGGGACCACTTCTGAGGCTGAGAGGACTAGACGTATTCAGTTTTACATTTTTTCATGACTCTCTCATTAGTGAAAATATGTAGATTTGTCTGTCTGAAAGTACAAGTCTTTCTTTACCCTTTTGTGGTATAGTTTTAGTGAAAGGGATTCTCTCTTATTACAAACACTCCCTGGGATGCAAAAGAATCCATTATGCTTGCTTAAATTTCAACTGCACTAAGACACATTTTACATATGTAGATAAGGTCTAGTTCAGGGGCATGTTAAGCCCCAATGAGGAAGACGAATCCATTATGCTTGCTTAAATTTCAACTGCACTAAGACACATTTTACATATGTAGATAAGGTCTAGTTCAGGGGCATGTTAAGCCCCAATGAGGAAGACTTCATTATCACCTAACCTGAATGTCTCTGAATCAAATGTGGTTACTGCCAGTGCTTAACATTTTCTTCAGTGGTAGTTACCACTGGCTGTCCGTTCTTCACACAGGCAACCCTCTCATTTACTCTCCCACACACACTAAGATATTCAAAAACATGCTCGAGCATGCATGCACACATACATACATATTCACTCTACCTGACACACTACTACTACCTCACTAAAACGCAGTCATGGAGACACTCACCCATTCACCCATACACATAGTAACACTACTACTTTGACCACTTGGGACACACACACACACACACACACACACACACACACACACACACACATTCCACACGTGCGTACGTGAGTACACATCTGACACCATTCATGCACTTGCAGACATGCACGCACACAAACTGCCACACATATATACACACACACACACACACACACATACACACACAAACACACATACTCTTCTCTGTTGAAGTTACTGAAATGTATCTGCAGCACAATCTCTCCAGCTGGAAATGACTTGGAAATGTGGCATTTTAGCTGTGTTAATTTAAGCAGCAGAGTGATTCTCTTAATCACTCAACGGTATAACTCCCTTCATGTAGGCATTTTTGTGGGGAGAGCACATGGCTCATTAGTGTTAGATACTTCGCTGAAATGTCTCATTAGCATTTAGCATGTCTGGGGAGACCGCCTCCCATGGTCATTCAAATGCCTGTGGAAAACTACCATGATGGGCTTGAATATGAATCAGGAAAGGCATTTGCGACTGGTTACCTACTTGTGTTAGGGCCTACCACTTGTAGTAGCCCTTTTTGAATTCTAGCAATTATTCATTGTCTTTATTTTGATAGCCCATCAGCATTATTTGTAGTTTACATTTTGTTGCAGACGTTCATGTCATAAGTTTGCAGCATAACAACCAACGGTAGCTATTAAATTTTCAGTACTTGGTTCTGTGCAGCTGTCTTTGTGGTCTACAGTGAAATTTGAGCCCTACAATAGGGTTGCAGCTTTTGAAAGGTTCACACTCTTCCCAAGCAGTTCTACTCCATTTTAGTATATATCTCTTCTGATCAACACCAGAAGCCATATACAACAGAAGTGTATAGCATTTGTGAGCTCTGGAAGGATATGAAGAACATGTAGCCCAAGTGAGTACCATCTTTCAGAAAAAAAGCAGACATACGAGAACTCAAGATCTTTGTATGAACTTACAAGGCAAAAGGCATGGGAAGAAAGAAGAAAATGTTACTTGACTGAAAAGGTTTAAAAATAGTTTGGTGGAATAACCTTAAAAACATTTTAAAAACAAACTGGTGAGGTGAAAATGTTTTGTCATCCATCTATTACATTAATGATGTTTTTACTTTGTTGATCAAAAAGGTGTAGAAAGGCTGGAACAGCCTTTTTGTAGAGAGAGCAGGGTCAACGCAGTCCTGGAATTCAGCAATATAGTAAGCATTTGTTTGGTAACTCTTATGAGAACTGGGAAGTAGAAAAATATATAGAAATAAATATGCTGTTGGTGGAGTACGCAGTAATTCAGTATATCTTACTAGTAGGGAAAAATGGGCAGACTTTGTAGGTGAAGTGGTTCTTATGTGCAGATGGTTTATCTTTTTCTGAGCAAAACGTTATGACTTTAGTCACATTAAAGTATGTTTTTCTCCTTACAAGTAACTTAACTTTTATTTGTGTATATACCTATTCTGTAACTCTTTAGGTGCCATCCATCCATCCATTGTCAGTAATTCACAGTTAACAGTGCCATATCTTGGTAAGAAAGAAGAACAAGAAAGGATCATGGATGAGGTGTCAAGCCAAACAGGCCGCATGCATGCAGTGCACTCACTCAGTGGTGATGTAAACATTGCCAACTCTTTTAACTACAGGTTTTTGAGATGTGGGAGGAAACCATGGCTCCTGGTGATGACACATAGGTTCATAGGTGATTACTAGGCTAATGGCATTCGAGCCTTTACAGGTCTAGCCAATAATATCCAGGATATGACAGTATTATATCTTAATTCCACAGATATGGGATGGGGTAGAATCAGCGTAGTGGGTCTTTGGGTTGGGGATCCCTGAGACATTTTATAGACTGCCTCTGTCCATAAGGGAAGTGGGCAGTACCCAGGAAGTGAATTTATGGTTCCCCATCCAGTTATCCAAATTCTTTTTGAAGATAGTGAGGGACAGGCTTTGTTTTACGAAGATGGGAAGTTTATTCCATAAATGAGGTAGCCTTTGGGATACAAATCTGTCTTTCTTGCAAGTTTGGGTAATCACAAATAAGGTTCAGGTCCATGGAATGCATGACCCTTGTATAATTTTGTTTGTGAATATATAACATTTTTATCAGGGCTGGATCAGAGAATGCCTTGTAGGTCAGGCATAAGTCCACTATCGATAAACAGTATGAGATGGAGTAAAGGGATAGGGCCTTAGAGTTTGAGTTTTCAGTGTGGAACCTGTGGGGCACCTCCAGTTGGTGTAAGTGCCTAGTTTGGCACATGCAGGAGGGAGCATTGTGCTCAATTATGGGCCTGATGAGGGCTGATTACAATGGCATTATGACTTCATTTGATGCTGATGCCATACTTTTAGTTACAGGTTTAGCCATACAGAAGGACTTCCACACTACTGTAGCTACCTAGTGGTCAATGTTTAGGTTACTGTCTATCTCTGTTCCTAGGTCACTCATCTCTCGGTCTGTTTATAGGGATGTGCTATCAAAATTATGATTTGCAGGGATATCTCTTATTTACCAGAGAGTATGATTGTGCATTTCTTAGTGCTTAGTCTCAAACCATGGGTTTGGCACAAGCTATTTGTCATTTTTAAACTTGTTTGTAGGATGAAAGATCTTTTGGGGAATTCAGTGATTGCTGCCAGCTTATAGTTGTCAGTGAACTTGGTGAGGCAGAGGCCCCCAACATTGGCCTTCACATCAGAGAAGTATATACCAAACCGGAGGGTTTCCTAACACTGAGTCCTGTAGGACGCTGCTAGTAATAGTTTTTTTTTTTCTGGAAGTGAATTCACTTATCTGGACAAAATGTGTCCTGTCTGTAAGCCAGTTGGCTATCCATCTGACAATGTAGGAGTTTATGCCTAACTCAGTAAGTTTACCTGTGATCCCCGAGTGAGGGATTGTTTCAAAAACTTTAGCCAGGTCTAGATAATCTGTGCTTACCATTTTACCCTCAACTATGTCCCTGGTAACTTTTTCAAAGAAGTCTCCCAGATTGAGCAGTCAACATCTCTCTCTGGCAAAACCAAATTTGGTCTGGTCTAGTGTTTGGAGAGGTCATATGTTATTGATCAGGTCAGTGATAATTCTCTGCATGACCTTTCAGATAACAGTGGTTAAGCATATGGGTCTGCAGTTCCCTGGGTCAGTTCATGGGCCTCCCTTGTGCAGAGGGATGACTGTTGCAGTTCTCCATTCCTCTGGGAAAGAGCCCATCCAGAGGCTGTGGTTGAAAGGGGTTTTGAATTGCCGTGAAAAATTCTGTTTTAAACTATTTAAAAAGCATCTTGGAATTCTATCAGGACCCATGAAGGCCGTGATTTTGGCTTTAGCAAGTGCAGGAAGGCCCTTTTCCTTTGTAATGACTGGTAGGGTGCTGGATGTGGGTAATTCTTTGGGTGTAGTAGGAGGTGATGGGGGGAGAAGTTTGAACTGAACTTGTCTGCCAGTAGGTTTGTTATAGTTTCAGGATGGGTGTAAGTGTCACCGTTCATGGTTAACTCTGCACATAATTAAAAAATGTTGTTGTTATCTTTCACCTGTGAGGCTAGCTTTGCCTCATAGTTTGCTTAGGCAGATTTGACCAGCTTTGTAATTTGTTTGTTTAGACTGGTGAGTGTATTTTTGCACTGCTTTGTCTGTTCCTTCTTGGCTTTGGAGAAGAGTTTTTTCCTTTTGTTGAATAGCCTATTTATGCTAGGGGTCCACCAGCGTGACTTAATTTTGCCAGTCATCAGAGGTTTGACCCAGACAGATGCTGCCTCCTCTGTGCATCTCTGAATGTAGTTGTACAGTGCTTTTGTGTACAGCTCAGAGTAGGTCTCAGTGTTTTCTGGGTTTGGAGGGGCTTGGAAGCTTAATAAGCTGTGAATTAGTTTGAGGTAATTAGCCTTAGCAAAGTTCTTAACAGTTTGAAGTTTGATGGGGGTTCTAGGGTAGTTTTAATAGCAAAGGAGATTATTTTGTGGTCAGATCTTCCCAGGGAGGAGTTAATGCACAGGAGTGAGCAGCATTGGCTCTTGTTCATTAGTACTAGGTCTAGATATTTGTACCTACAGCTGGGGAGCTGAATAGTTGATCCAGGGTGTTTGCATTGGCAAAGTCCAAAAACTTCTGAGCAAGTGAATTATGGGTTATATATGTCTTGCAGTTTATGGGGGGGGGGTGCAGTTGAAGTCACCCATAAGTATGGTGTTAGACTGAAAGTAAAGAGATTCCAGTAGGTTTAGGTAGGAGGTGTGGTTTTCCAGACTCACATTAGGGGATCTTTAGCTAGCAAGGATATGATGGAGGGGGGGGATCAATCCTCTAGTTAGTTGGGCATGGTGCAGCTCAAGTGAGTCATGTTGTTGGACCAGTCTAGCAGTGTACTTGTCCTTTATAAACACTGAGATACCTTCTACCTATAAAGATAAACATTGGTAATAAGAGGAAAATGGGGGGGGTGGAAGGGGTAGGAAAACATATATTTTGCATCATTTGGTCTGTTTCATGTTTTTACACATTTTAGTATAAGTGTGTCAATGAAATGGTATTAGATAGTTTTAAGTTTAAAACTTAGGTAAAAGACTCATTGTTATTTGCAATTACATTTACATGCACTTGTTTTCTAGTTTAAACAAATGACAAACTGAAAGATTGGTATATAACACACAGAGAATAACAATGGTAACTGAATGTTAGTTTTTAACATTGATTTATAAGAGTCCTATTTATTTGTGACAATTGTTTAATTAAACACAAGTTATGTGGCTTAATTGGAGCCTAGCAACTATTTAAACAGTTGCGTGAAAACAGAAGAGCTACTTGAGAAAGCTCGGAACATCCGGGTGAAAGCGCTTGTGGATATTCTTTTTGTCTTTCGTGTGGAATAAAAGATTTATACATTTTTAAACAACTATTGCTTGGTGTCTGGATTCCGTGGCGGATATTGTCATACCTTCTACCTATGTTTATTCCAGATCTTAGGGGGATCAAAATGTATGGAATGGAATGGCACTGTAGCCTTTGATAGCTGGGGTGCTCTCCATGGTTCTGAAACATGTTTCCATGACTGCACATATATGATTCATACCCGCCTGGAATACATATTCATAGAGCTTCATCATGTCTATCTTCATATAGTCCAGTGAAGTATGACTTGATCTGGTGGATCCTGGCTCCACTGTGATCATCTCCATGTTTAGCCTGATAAGGGAGACATCAGTATGTCTTACAGTGGGATCCCCATAACTAGAATGTTTGGCTGGAGAGACAGTGAGGACATGGAAACTCCATACATGAGGTACTCCATCTGAGAAACAAATAAAGATAAGTTTTCCGCAGTAAACTCAGCAGCATACAGTAAATGGAATGATCACTAATATATGACTGTTACTGAGTGCAATCTTTTTGTGATTTTGAATGAAATCACTGTTAGGGGAAATTCTGTTTTTCCTAGAGGTGCAGTGACCATGGGGATGATTGTATTAACTTAGACAATACAGATGAAGAATGTGAGCTAGAACTTTTCAAACGGCTGATGTGGCATTGACAGCAGTGCTAACCACTGCACCACACTGGTACCCAACTTTTGAATGGAGTGGGGCATCCTTTTTTATCTGGGGTCTGTACATATCCAAACATAAGTTGTACAGATAGTGCACAGAGTAAAAAAATAAAAACACAAAATACTGTAACTCAGTTTTGCGTTCAAGTCTGATGTAAGATAACTAATAAAATAAGTATTTCAGTGGTCATTTGCCACCTTCAGAACCATTTATAGTTATATGTAAGTATAATAGTTTGTTTTAGAAGGAACAGTATTAGTTTCAGTAGGCTGCTAGTTTACATAGATCAGTTTAAGCAGTTACATTCTGCTTTTGTGCTAAAGTACTTTTTTCAGTTCATTTATATGAACTGCAGTCTGAAATACCTTTGATTTTGGAGCAGGAAAAAAGCAGCAAATGATGGATCATAAACTGAGAAGGCTTTGCTACCGGCTGACAGTTTATTGTATGCAATCCAGTCAGTTTTGACAGAAGAAGAAGTGAACAGACCTGTCAGTTGGAATGCAAGCAGTATGTGATGTGGAATTGTAGTAGTTTAGATTTAAAAGTCAGAAGATGAGTAAAGAAAAACATTATATTGACCTGGGGCAATAAGAAACCACGTTGCTGTCTAGAGAGGGAAACAGTGGCATTCAAAACAAAGAGATGGAAGGAAGAAATTACATTTCATTTAGAAAACTTTTTGTCATCCTAATGTTAGTAAAGAAATCCTAGGAAATGACTATTCTAGGTTAGGGAGAGGAACACATTTGCCTAGGGCTACTCATTTCAGGAGACAAAAGAATGACAATACTGTAAATTGATTTTAATTGTCTATTGATTTTAGAGTGTGTTTAACCACTGTGCGAGTGAAGGAGCTTGCTAAGTCTAGAGAAATCTGTGGATGTTTAAGGTTTATACAGTATCAGACAAAGTTGAGGTTCTGTAATCTGGGGGGGCTTAATACTGTTACTTTACTGTGGGCTGAAATACCCACTTCTATACAAATTTCTGAGTGTAATCAAAACTTGTCAGTACAGTAAATATCTTAAAGGTCTTTGCAATTCTGTAAGGACTACATATGAGCCAGAATCCACACCACCTAACTTGATTAATGTTTTCCTACTAAGGTTAGTGAGCTATTTGAGTACTATACTACACTACACTACACTATACTATACTATAGTAATGAGCAAATTTCTTGCAGAATATTGTACTCTCAAGAAGTTATATTACCTGTTGTTTAGTCACTGAAGTCCACCACACTTAATTTGTCAGCATCCTGACAGACTGGGCTATGGCCAGATATTGCAATGCCAAAGTTTTACCTATGTCTAGCCCAGCCCTTTTAAGTCTACTCAGTATTTCCTGGCTTTATTCAGATCATTGTGGCATGGCAGGCTGTTGTTAGCAATGAGATGTGTAAAGTACAGAAGGATCTTAGACTCCTGACTAGTCACGATTAGCCAGTCTCTGGCTACTTCCAAATGAGACCCTTGTGAATTCAAATAGCCCAACATAAATGCCACAGACTGACCTTTTCCCTTGCTGCAGGGTTTACGTGCATTTGTTTATAGTCCTTACTGTCTAGTCCAGTACTTTCCTGTCTTCAGCCATTCTAGGACCTCATCCTTCCTAGATAGGGGATAAATGTCCAAGTCTGTCATAGTAAGACTTATCAGTGTTTTACTGTGCACAGAAAACCAGGTACTGCCATGTCTTTTTTAGAGCCAATACAGCAATGAAAAACAGGAATTCTTGGTTTTCTAGATTATAATCATTGTCTTATATCGATTTTAGTAGGTTACTTTCTGGTATTGATAGTTTAATAATTACTCAGTAGTACAGTTAAGAAAGTGAAATACAATGAAAAATCATGGAACTTTGTAGATGAACAAACAGATTAATGAAAAATGTTTGTGTTTTTAGGAATTTTATTAAACACTATATAAGCCTGAGGAAGATGATTAGCATGATCTATATGAAGCAGAAAATATAATAACAGAAAATGTGAGTTAAGGTGAGAAAATTTAAATGTAAGAGATTAAAATGAGGAGGAAAACACAGAACAAAGAATGGTATAGAAAGACCTCAGGAAATGAATGTTATGAATGATGCATAAAGTACATAAGAAGGACAGGCAGAGAGCGAGAGAGAGAACTTCTGGAGAAAAAAAAAAGAACACATTTATCTCATAACAAACAGGGCAATGTGGCTGACATATTTTTACGATTCAAGAAATAAAAAATGAGGATTTGAATAGTGTAAAAAACAAAAAACGGTATTTTAGAAATGCATGTATGACTCTGTTTGGTAAAGGAAGCCGTACTTGATTAAGGCAGGAATTTGTTAAAAAGACAGAAACATTAAAATGGAATGTCATGATTTACTTGTACATATCAGTGATGCAGTTGCTCATGGTATTAAAACCTATTGCAAGAAATAACATGATTTATCAAGATGAACTGACCTGAACATTTTGTACATTTTTCCCAAATTAGGGGACCATGTAGCATATTTGTAAAATTAGTTATTGACAGGAGACAAACTATACAAAGCAAAAAACAGACGAACTACTGATATTCCACCGGGCCTGAATGAATATGCATCTTTAAAATGCATCCTAAAGCTTAAAGCACTTGGTAGATAATAGCCTTTATAAACAATCGCTCTTTTTTCATCATACTGCTAAACAAAGTATTCATGGGCATACATATTTGTTCATCAAACTATTAGATTTTTAAATAATATATATAATAATATTAACCTTTTATTTAAGGCTTATATATATTGTTTTCATACATGTTTGTGTAAGTCAGAGCATTGTCTCTGGCGAAAGCGCTCACATTAAAGGTTGTAAAAACAATTTTTTGGATCTGCTCTTTTATCTGCAAAGCCATTTTTGTTCTTTTTCAGGAGGCAAACTATACAATATTTTGTAAAGATTGTTCAACACTTACATTTAAACAGAATTATGCCAAGGTACATTACAAATGTTTCTGTATTGCTGTTTAGTGTAGATAACATTTTTTAATAAAAATAGTATACAGTCATTTAAGGAAATTTGGGGAAAAATAATATATATTACTATGTTTCAATGATTTATATGTATATGGAATGAGAAATAGTTTAGTGCAGCTATTGATTACTTGGAATTTACAGAATGTGGGAATGCAGGCCGAATCCCTAGTACACAATATTTCGACTCGACCTTTGACAATGGTCGAGCTATCAGTTTTAGAGAAAGGTCTTACGTTTATTCCTAGTTGTAGAAGTAATTATGTTGATAACATAGTTGAATTCAAAATGTTTATTAGGAACCTTTGTTTACGGTTAGAATTCGATGAACCCACCTGTGGAACTCATCCTCATGTTTTTAAGAAGCCGAGTCAATATGTTCCACCTATTCCTCCAGTAGTAGCAGTATTTAGTAGATTAGTGGAGAAGGATATATATGAGAATGAGATAAAGGGTGTGAATAAAAAATGTAGGCGAGGTAATCTTGAACGGATACAGAGAGAGACCTTGATGGCACTAAGGAGCGATCCTTCTTTAACGTTCAGACCTGCAGATAAGGGTGGTGCCCTGGTAGTGATGGATAGTGACAGGTATGTGAGCTCCATGATTGAGATGCTTTTGGATACTAAGTTTTATATTTCAGTGAGTGTAGAGGTGGCTCAGACACATGTTTTGGGCATTTGGACTATGTTGGAGGAATTAGTCGTGACATCTGTAGTCACTAAGGAGCTCTATGATTTTTTACTTATAGATGAACCCCTCCTACCTGTCATACAGGGTCTCCCCAAGATCCATAAGGATCCAGTTGTGCCTCCTTTGAGACCTATTGTGGCAGGTAGAGGATGGGTCACTGAATCTTTTTCTCTATATGTTGAGAGTTTCTTGCGTCCTATGGTTGACGCGAATTCATTCATTTTACGTGACTCGAAACACTTTCTCATTGATCTGTATGAATATTTAGGCCCCAATGATATGAACGATCACTTATTTTTAGTGACCATGGACGTTCAGTCATTGTTCACTGTGATACCCAATAGTATAGGTATACAGTATGTACAGGAATATTTGTGTGACCATTCGACACATAGTGATGTATTGATTGATTTGATTACTCTATTTTTAGAAGTGGTATTGGAGAACAATTTGTTCTGCTTTGGGTCAGATGTATTTATGCAAAAGGATGGCGTGGCTATGGGCACATCTTGTGCCAATAGCTACGCCAACCTTTCTATGGCTAGATGGGAGGAAAAGTATTTGTTGTTGGATGTTGGTTACATGGAACATGTACGGTTCTATCGTCGTTTTGTAGACGATGTCTTTTTAATTTGGGATGGAACTGAAGTAGGACTGTGTTCCTTTTTAGAGAGGGTCAACCATATAACTGATTTCCTCAAGTTTACTTCCGAGTACTCTGTTGAGAGGATTTCTTTTTTGGATATTTTTGTTGAGAGGATGGAATGTGGACTGTACAACACTGGTGTGTACAGGAAAAGTTGTCAGAGAAACTCGTATTTGCACCGTCACAGTATGCATCCTGGGTTTACCTTTAGGAACATCGTGAGAGGTCAGTTTGTTAGACTCTCTAGGTATTGTCCCAGGGAGGCATGTTTTTTGGATGGTGTACATGAATTAAGTAAGAGATTTGAAGCGAGAGGGTATTTACCAGTTGATATAAATCCTACCTTAACTGAGATAGAATGTTTGAGGGGACAGCAGGCAACTCCTTACTTTTCTAATGACTATGTGATGGGTAGTTCTCCTTTGGACTCCAGCCCTAGTATTAATAGGTTAAGGGTACCAGTCTATTACACGAAAGGAGTAGGCCTAGTTAAGGACGCGATTAGAACGCATTGGGACGTTTTAGTAACCGACCCGACTTTGCATTCAGTGGTTGGTGACCGACCCTCATTTATGTATAAGAGGAAGAAGAATTTGAAACAGCTTTTGTGTTACTCTAAGGTTAAACCCAGGGATGATGATCAGTCATGTACTGTTCCCTGTAATAGATGTAATTATTGTAACTTTATAGACAACAAGGGTTGGTTTATCCATCCTCTATTTGGCACGAGATATGAGGTACGGGCTAAAGCAGATTGCAATTCTATGCATGTGGTCTACCTGGCCTCCTGCCGTATGTGTCCAGCATATTATGTTGGGAAGACTGACAGGAGGCTTAGGGACCGCATTAGAGATCACTTGTATCAGATTAGAATAGGTTCGCATGTGAATGCATTATCCAAACATGTGTTATTTGAAGGACCTGACCATGTATTTAATTTTCAGGTGTTAGCTATTGCTAATACTACTGTGAGAGGGGGAGATGTTAAGACAAGGACTGAGAGTATAGAATCAGAGTGTATTATTAGGCTTAGAGCCAATATTCCCCCTGGGCTCAATGAGAATGTCCCTATTAAGCCTTTTTTGAGAGCAAGGAGGTTGAAGGTACATAAAACCAATGTACCTTGATTTTAATTATATATGAGCATTGTTTTATTTTTTGTTATTTTGTGAGATATAATGATTATAAGATGTTTTTTAAAAATTTTTGAACTCTTTTAGAGGCTTTTAGTGAAGTTGTATATGTATGGTGTATATCTCTTTAAGAGCTGAGAGCTTTTGGCGCCTTTTTTTGGGGAAAAATAATATATATTACTATGTTTCAATGATTTATATGTATATGGAATGAGAAATAGTTTAGTGCAGCTATTGATTACTTGGAATTTACAAAAAAAAATTACAGAGCTGCAATTGAGTTAGAGCATTTTTGACATAGTGCATTATACTATAGAACTCACAAATAGATTTCTTAGTATGGTAGCGCACACTCAGGTTTGGAGGAAGATAGTGGGCAGGATTGATAGGTGAAGGTATTGCATAGCAGGTATTCTGCATGGCAAAATGAACTGGCCACTCCTACAGTCTAATGCTATCTTTAGACAATATCATTATATCCCTTATTGCCATTGTGATGCCCATGCCCTGGGCCAGCAATCAAGTAGCCTCAGTCCTCACCACTAACACCAGTGAGGGGCGTTTCATATAGCAGGAAAGGATAACAAATACACACTGTAAAGTGCAATTTCCCTTAAGAGCACACAGAGAATCACAGTCAGTCCGGCGCTGGTCACTCCGTTGCTCTCCAGGTCCCCAATAAGACTCCTCACTGGCACAGCTATAGAGTCCAGTTCTCAGCCTAGTGGGCAAGCTAAAACCTCCAGCACCCTCTCTGTCCAAGCAGTGCTTCATGTTCCTGCCCAAGTAGCTGACACACACATACACGCACACTTTGAGAAGAGTTTATACAACCACACAGACACTCCTGGAAAAGACTGGTACAGGTTCTCCAGCTGTGCCCCTTTTTCCCAGAATATACGGTAGTACCAGCTGCCACCACTCACTAATATTTATCAGCTACTCAAAGGCCCTTAAAAGGGTGTCCAATAATTACTGTGCAATATTATTATCCAATTGGTAGTATAGTCCAGGGCTAAAGCTATTGAAGTGGCTTTGTACAATTTTACCAAAGGCATGCAAGTACTCTAAAGAGCTTAAATTATCTCTACAAAAACAGCCACAGTTGAAAGGGTTTAAAATATTTAATAACAGTCAAAACACAAGACAATACTTTTTACTACACAGTGCTAGTCAAAAGTTCAGAGATCACAGAGAAATACTTAAAATAATTCAGTAGTACAGTTCTGACATCACAGAAAAACACTAATCTTTCTAGTTTCTAGCTATTTCTAAGAGAAAAACACAAGTCTAAGGTAAACTTACATATAGAGCAAGACAGTGCTGGCGAGTTGGATGGTCAAGAAAAAAATGTTTAATGCTCTCTGATTCTCTCTGTTTTTAAAATCACATTCCTAGTTCACATTGCATCATTCTTCACACTTCCCTGGGTTACATTACATCATTCTTCAAACTTCCCTGGGTTCCCAGGCTAACAGAAACTACATTTACATTCTTCACCTCTAGGCAGAAACCAAAGCAATAAATGACATTTATGCATGCAAATTCTGGCCATTAACTCTGTCCTTACAATAATAGGCAGGATGCCCCTCTCTAGACTCACTGCCTCTGAGTCCTAACATCAAAGGGTCACAACATGCTTTACTTGGTCAGTAGAGTGCACTGTTATTACATTTTTTTCCAGTTCCACATGTAACACTATTTTTACCATTTAAGACAAGTCTGTGGTTTACATTAATATTTACAGAAGACAGAATTGTCTCCAAAATTCTATTTGGCTAGGCTGGCAGCCTTCATCTATTTTCACCCAATCTTCACAGCCATTATGATGGGGATCAACTTTTTGGATCAAAATACCAGGTGTACAGTGCATGGGTCTGGTGCTCTAAAGTAAATAAGTAAACAGTGTGCATGACATGCTGCACCTCAGAAAATCCAAATCCCATCGAGCTACGCGCTCGAGAGACTTGAACCTCAGCACTGAAATAAATAGGACATGCTGGAGGGACAGATTCATAACCCAGAGGCTCCCTTCCCTCTGGAATAAAATCCCAGTCCAGGTTAGGCAGAGTCCCTCATTGACTCTCTTCAAGAGGAATCTTGATGAGTGGATGGGAGATCGTAGGTTTACCCCGGGTATCACTTCTGTGTCACTGTTAGACAGAGGCACAGTATACTAACCTCGAAAAAGGGCATAGCAAAATTAATTTAAAATGGGTGGCGAAAGCCAAGCACACTCTGGCTAAGCTTATAAATGCCCTAGGGCAGATAGCCTAGTATGAACCTATGAACCTATGTCTGTATGTGTATGTTTTTGTGTGCAAAAGTCTGGGTTAACAGAAAGGTTTCTTGCAAACAAATGGGGAAGAGCATTGGATGGGAAGATTAGTCTAATCAACACCTAGAGGGCTGTCGGGAAAGGAGGTCTTCATCAATTACCACTAGGATGCTTGTTGAACAGGGAGATGCACTGATTACTGCCAAGGTAGTATAGAAAACAGCAGTGGGCTTCAATTACTGACTGGTGAGAGGAGGTTAAAGGGTATCCAGTTACAGTCAATGATGGATGGGGAGAATAGAGTCCCCCTGCATGTTGATGCTGAAAGCAGAAGCCCTTTGACTGTTTGCACATCGGTGGGTATGGATGAGAGTAATTGAGGAATCTAGTCTGTGACTCTTGGGAGAGGGTAGTACTAAAACTTGAGTGTTTATAGACAATGAAAATGCCAGTATTTAGGGTGAGATTCCGAAACATGATCTGCAGTTCATGTTGCTGGTGTGCTGGAGTTAACAAATGAAGGATATACAATGTGCAGACAGTGGTTTTGCACTGTTCACCAGCCTTTTTTTTCTGCTGTGCCTTTGGCAACCTTGTAGTAGCCTTTGGATGTAGGTAAGGCTCCTAACATGCAGACGTTATTATGAGGTTCACAGACATAAGCATCATGCTCCAAACATACTAGAATACAAAATAGTACTATTCAGATCCAGAGTTCTCTTTACAGCAAGCAACAACCCCCCACAATGTCCTCGTGTAGACATGACATGAATGACTGCCCCCCTGGTGGTGTCAGAACACAGAACACATTAAATATTGAAATACTGTGTCTCTCAACTGCTATGCTTTTCCCCTCATATTTAGCATTCCTTCTCCTAGATTTATTGATTTTTTTCACAATGTTAGACCTGTTCAAGGGTACAGGCATTATAAAACCTACAAAGTGATTCCTTATGAATAACTAGATGAAATGTAGTATCTGAAAATCTTCATTTCTGAAAAAGAAGAAAGTGCTTTTCTCTCTTGCATTCTGCTATGATTATTACAGGGTAATACTACAATTTTAATGCTCCAGAGTTGAAAAATGTGAGTGCATCCAGTTCTTTTTTTTAAAGACTGTTTTGGTATCTTCACAACATTTTTCATTCATGAGGTCCAGCAGAATTGTGTAGGTTGTTTCAACATTATTCACATCCACTTTAAGAGCTACACTATAGCATACTTTGTACCAAGAGGGTCAACACTACTTTTTCTAAAGCATCCATGTGCTGGACCATATCATTCAAAGCACACAAGACTTGCTTGCCATAGCCTTAAGCTTAAAACTTCATGTTCTACAACTGAGGCTTGCTTATCAATAGACTGCAGTTCTTTGAAAATTTTAAATTAGCTTGCAATGTGTTGGTGCTCTTGGAAGATTCTGCCCAGTACAGTTGCTCAGTAGTCCTCAGTATTTGGATTGAATTTCTCCTGTGCAGAGCTTCCTTCTGAATAGTTTCAGGACACAGAGGCACTATGGGTCAGCTAAAGCCAGGAAACAAACTTTACAGAACTTCTGCTCACTACAGTGTAGTGAGTATGTATACATGTACTATTATATGGATGAATCTACACATAACATAGTGACATATTCCTGGGGTAAAATAGATTTTGCTCTCAAATCAGTAATAGTGATTGTAATGCAGTGTGTTGGTGATTTTGAAATATTCTGCCAACAGGATTGCTCAGCTGTCCACAGCATTTGCATAGAATTTCTCTCTTGCAGACTTCATTTCTGAATATCTTCACAAAATGTTAGTTTGCCTTTAATGCATGTATTGTTGATTAGATGGTTAGACATAATTTACACCAGCATTATCATGTATAGCCCTCTTGATTTGATAGGTGGTTACTATTAATTCCTTGTAAAATACAATAAGAGCATTTAATTGTGTCTACCTAAACATTTATATGGCTAGGCCTCTTACGGTCTCTTTGATTGCTTGCATAATACTGTTCCCATTTTCCTAATCGCAGTGCCACAGCAACTAGTAAGTGATAATGACCCACAATTTATGGCAGCTGACTAAAAGGTGCTCCTTCATAAAAATAGCATTCACTGTAATATGTATGGCTTTGATACAGAGCAGAACTATAAATGCTAACTTCCAGCCATGGCAAATGACAAGCTTACCCTTCAGCCAAAGTTGGACAGTTTCTTGTTTGCTTAGCAAAATGGTTTTCATGCTACAAATAATCAGATGCCAGCCACATTGTTCACAAGACATCATCTTCATTGAAGACCAGACTTGCTGTTTCCAAACCTTCAACACACTGTCCAAAACCAACAAATTAAATAAGATTTATGGACAAAAGAATTAAAAAAAAAACATGTAGCTTTATTAATGGGCAAACAGCCCTTAGCTAGAGTTAGAGATTATAATGTAAACAGCTTTCTGCTACAATTAAGCAACAGCTGGTATTTAGAAGGTTGAGGTTATCTCTTGGGTCCTTTGGTGATGCCTTGCTGATCATTTGAGAAAATCTGGGTTGTGGTGACAGCATCCCACTTTGCTTGCTTGTATTATTCCTGTTTCTCAGACAGAGCTATTATCCTTACTGTGAAAAACTGATGTGCAGTGTTTATGTGCATCACCCTATTTGTCTTCTGTATGCTACAATTCAACGTTCTTAAGCCTCGAAAAGGTGCTTGTTCTGGACAAGTGTTACCCAACATGCGACTGCCAGCCTCTGCAGGACTAAATGAGACAGTATAATTTGGGGGGAGCATCTATCACCAATAATAGTAATAATAATAAAGTAAGCACTTTTCTCCTAAGGGGAGTGAAACTGTAGTACAGTAGTACTAGTTGCATGTACGTCATATTTATAATCTTTTTTTTTAATTCTTATTTCTCTTTGATATGCAATGGTGTTGATTGATAATGCCTGGCACATTATTTCCTGCAAGAATGAAGATGAAACTATTCCGGTAAAGTGAAGTGATCAGCAATATGACAGCTCTTGTCAGTATCCTAGAATGCTTTTTTAATTAATGCCTGTGAGAAGAAGGGCACTATAGAAAAGTTGAGCAAATTTCATTGCCTTTGTTTAATATTCAGTAATGTATAACACATGCAGTTTTCAGCTGATGTAGTATTATGGACTTTTTTGTTCATCATGATAAATAATGAAACTGTTTATATGTAACATGGAACTGATGCATGTAATGCATAGATGAGCACTGTGGTTTTATTCAAGATGAAATGATAATTTCAGAATTACTAGGTTCAGAATATGGGTTACTTGTAATGACCAACTGTAACTTGTTTATTTAGTTTGCTTTTCTGAATGGACAACAGGAAATCAATCTGCACATGTTTCTATTATATGACACTGTTAAGCAATGAAGTTTGAATGGCTATGCTTTCATGAAGTCAGCATTTACACAAGATGTTTCCTTAAAAGACAATACCAGCATTATTTCTGTACAGAATGAAAACATATTTTTCTGCAAACACCAGCAATCAGATGTTTTCATACAAAGACCAAAATAGAATACCAAGGAGAAAAACAGGATGTAAAATTAGTATAAAGAGACTATAGCAGATAACATTGTTAGAGATATTTGTGTAGGAACACACATTTGTTCCGAGGTATTATTGTATCTTTCACATCATCCATGCTGTTTGAAAAGTAAAGTAGCACAGTACCTAAAACTGTAACAGTAGTACGTGTGGTTTGCTATAAAACGTTATTTACTAATTACTGCTTTTAAAGTGACAGATTTTGGTGCTGCATCAGTGTATATTCTTCAAGGGTCTGTGGGCAACAGACTGTGAATGCAATTATTTCAGCAAAATCCAGCAAGCAAGACCTTAGTGTCTTAAGAAGACTTCGGATCCATCATAGTAAGCAGCACCTTGATAATTAATTTTTCATTGGTGAGCTAGCCTGCATTCAAAAACAGAGGGAGTGGTAAGGCCTGCAGAGGGTCACTTCAATCAAATTGCAGTAACTAGCATTTGTATTTATGTGTAAATCCTAAACAGAAATACTCCAGTTTATGCAGCTTGCAGCAGTAAAGATTCTCAGACGTCTGAATTCAGATTGAGCCTGCAGTGCAGGAAAGTTGCAGTGCCAAAAATTTTCCAAGAAAAGGTGGACATCTACTTTTCACAGCAGCTCACTGCCTTCTGTGTTTCACCAGCTTCTTTAGGGACTCCGAAATTTTCCATCCATCTGCAACATAACCCTGATCACAATGTCACAAGACATCTACAACAACTGGAAAGGCCGCAGAAATACCTCACAAAGATTACCAGCCTCAAACAGATGCCCTACACAGACTGTCTAAAAAAACTCCAGCTTTACTCCATTGCATATCGCATACTCAGAGAAGATCTCTGCCTAACATACAAAGCTATGTCAAACCCAGAGCTGCTGGACATGCTCCACCACATAAAGAAATCCCAATCCCTCTGAGCTGCATGCTCTAGGGACCTAAACATTGTCACCATGATAAACAGAACATGCTGGAGTGATAGATTCCTGTCCCACAGACTTCCCATACTCTGGAAAAAACTACCTATCTATATCAAACAAAGCTCCTCATTAGCACTCTTCAAGAAAAATCTTGATGATTGGATGGGAAATACGAAATTCATCCCGGGGATCACTTCTGTGGCTCTGCTCGACAGGGGCACAGGAAAATAATTTTCTTGGGTAGTGAAAGCCAGGGTACCTTTTTGGCTAGTCTTATAAGGCCAGTAGCCTAGTACCTACCTATGAACCTGTTGTCTTGCTAACTGGTAAGACCTTTTTCTGTGTCACATTTGTAGTATGGATGCTATTAGGCAGAATTCAAGCAAGTGGAAGACAAGCTTTACTCTCAATGTACCAGAACAACCAGATAAAATATGGAGTAAATTGCAATGTTGGTATACACAGCACTTTAGTAAATGGAAAACCTTATTAGGGTAAGTTGACATATAGGCATTATGTAAGTGGATTGTAACATTTGATTGGTATTTGCAACAAAAAATGAAATATATCATCACAAATGTTTATTGGATGATTCAACAGAAACTGCATTTTGTGTGCCATGCCATAAAAAAGTATTGCATGATATTGGTAAAAAAATAGACTGTGAAGACAGGCTTTTTCATGATAAAGAATTAACTAGTGGTAAATTGTTTTCATTATATCCAGATGTAAAGCAGTTATGTCCTGTTAGTACATTAATCTCCGAATTACAGCAGCAGTCACATCTGTTATTGACAGAATCCCCTGTAGATCTTGTAACACCCTTTAAAAATTATGTACAAGTGTGGAATGATGCCACGACTACACATACAGATGAGGACAGAAACAAGGCTTATGATACACTGACAGAAGAATTTAATAAATTCTTAAAAGGCAAACAAGTTAAGTTTGAAAAGTTCAGGAATGACATCCAAGACCTCTGTCAAAAGTGCATAGGAGCTCTGCAGTCAGCAGAGGAATCTAATAACAGGTATCATACATCCCTTAAACAATTATAGGCAGAAATGACAGACCTTAAACAGCATTTGAAGGAAAAGGAAGAAGAATTAGATGAATTAAGAGAGACTAACTTACAAAATACTGTCTTGATATCCCAGCTTAAGGAAGAGTTAAAAAATAGAAAACCAGTCCAAATGATAGAACAGGGGCAGGGAACCACTACAGATTTATATACACAGTCTAGGTTTTTACAGAGTTTACCACAGTGTTATGATAAAAAAGCCATATTTTATAACATGCTTGCATTTGAAGAACGGGTGGCATATACAGCAGGATCTGGTATATGGACAGATGCATTATTTAGATGTTTCTGGATTTTCATTACCAAATGTTTTAAGACTTTCATTCAGTTAAAGCAAGATGCTTATCAGCTAAACACTAAAGTAGGACATATGGCAGCTGTTCAAGTGGCATTTATACAAGGGCAGCCACTCACAGCTAAGTTATTAGATAATTTCAAAATTACTATCACAGATAAATTCATGGAACAAAGCAAACATTTTAGGCTTGCCTTTCAAATCATATATCAAAAAAATCAGACAGAGACATGGGAAAAAGAGAAATACAAAAACAGCTAGTACATTGCTTTTTAGAGCAAGTCATAGGGGTTCCAGGGGATATTAAATGTATCTGTGAAGAAAATTCTGATACACTCACTGATTTGGTGCAAACATTAATGAGGGGATGGACTATGGTCGATTATGGGACATTATACTCAGACCATATCTTTGCATTTGAAGATGATAGTGAGCCATTTGAGGTAATTGGTGAAGTAAAAAAAAAGGGAAGGCAACGGTGGTGTGACCAATCTCCAGCAGAAAGAGCTGCATATGCACCACCAACTCCTGCCTCTATGTCTATAGCACCAGGATCACGCACAGGTAATGAAGAAAAGGCACCAACATGCTTCCTTTGTAAAAAAAAAAAAAAAAGGACATGTTAAGCAAAATTGTGATCATTAACAGAGACAAAAAATTACAAATCAGAAAGCAGGATTATGTACAAAAACCTTACAATATTGGCAAAAACAACTATAAGGGCCATCAGTATACAGGAAAAGGAGAAGTATGTCCTCTAGATTTTCAAGCAGTTTCACCTGTAAATCCAATATATTTGATAGAACAAGTAGAGGGAATAGCTAGACAACAGTTAAGAAAAGAGATTGAAAAGCCTAGATATGTAGATCACCCAGACACAGAGGAAGATGACAAGCAAAAACATGAGGTATGTATGCCGTATTGCATTTGACAATAAAGGGGAGGATGAGTGGATCTTTTTACAATAGAGATGTGCCCCCCTACTCTGGTGTCTTTCCTGACTACTTTTAAAAAGGGTCGAGATGGACGACCATTGATTGATATCTGGGTAGAGGAGTCACTATGGAAGAATGTTATTAGACATAGGAGCAGCAATATATCTGTCACAAACAGACAGTTACCAGCATATTCTATAAAACAAAGTTTGCATTTCAGCATTTAATGGCACAGGATGCTATGCAGTGAGTACCCAAAATGTGGACATAAAGTTTAGCCAAGAGGGACAGACATGGAAGGGTGCATTTTTAATGCATCCATCTTGCTCAACTATCGTTATTGGTATGGACATTCTAGGGCTTTTGGGCATAGTAATAGATCTACCTAATGGAATCCTGTGGATAGGAGACAAACAAAAAGGAGAGGGAGAGCAAAGTACAGGTCGCTATGCAATCTCTATACCTGAAACACCTGACAAACCTACAGGTTATGTGACTATAGCCAGTGAGGATGTGTGGAAGCATTTACAACAGCAATTCCCAAATCTATGGTCCAAGGGTCCCAGTGACTGTGGAAAACTAGAAAGCCCAGTAGGGGTAGGAAATGATCAGGACTATATACCTCCTTTTCAAAAACAATATCTTATTCCTAGGGAGGCAGAAGAACATATGGAAAAATGTATTGCAGAATGGGAAAAGGAAGGGATTATACAAAAAGGCAACAGTCTTACAAATTCACCAATCTGGCCAGTCAAGAAAAAAGATGGTAGTTATCATCTTGTTATTGATTTACTGAAGGTTAATCAGTATACTACTCCCAGAGCACATTTGATTCCAGGAGTCCCAGAGCTGGCTGCACATATTAAGCCACAAAGTATGTGGTTAACAGTAATAGATTTAGCAAATGGCTTTTTTGCAGTACCACTCAGAAAAAAAGATTGGCCAATATTTGCCTTTACATTTAAAAACCAGCAATATGTCATGACAAGGTTACCACAAGGATTTCAAAATAGTACAGTTATTTTTCATCAGACAGTAGGATCCATTCTACAACATGTGGAAAAGGATGATTCAGTGTTACATTACATTGATGACATTTTGATTCAGTCAGAGACCATAGAGGAACATATACGGCTTCTTAAAAGAGTTTTTCTTACTCTACAGTAGGCAGGGTTTAAGGTTAAAAGTGAAAAAATTCAGTTTATGTCACAAGAAGTCAAGTTTTTAGGTGCTATTATAAAACCAACAGGAAGGTCTCCTTGCCCTGTGCTTGTGCAAGGCATTTTACAAATGGAAAAGCCAGTGACTATAGCAGACCTACATAAATTCATGGGAATCATGAATTACAACAAGGAATTTATAGAGGATTATGCAGCCGTGGCTGCTCACCTATACAAAATGTTATAGGAACAAAAGAACTCCACCTTTTTAGAGTGGGGACCTCATGAAGAGGAGACATTTTCACAAATAAAAGTAAAATTAGCACAGGCTACAGAATTAATAGCACCCACACCAAGGTTACTGTTTGTGCTACAAGCAGCAGCAGGGAAAAAGACACTGTCTGTGGTACTACTACAGGAATGGCTACATGGTAGTGATAATAGAATGGAAAAAACATTACATACAATCACTTTCTGTAGTAGGAAGATGACTCCAGTAGAACTGGGTTACCACCCATGTTTACAGCAATTATTAGCCATTTACTGGGGGTATTAAACAAACTGAGTACCTAACTATATTTTCCAGCATTATATTACACACACCACATCAAGCAGTAAAAACTCTGATAGACAGTTTTGAAATGAATAAAATTACAGATGGTATTAGTCAGGCAGTCTTTGCAAAATGGATGGCACTTTTCGGAATGAAAACTGTCACCATACAGATAGGACAAATACTGTTTGTCCAGTCATATGGGATATGAAGGAAAACAGCATAACTGTTTAGAAAAGATAATGTCATCTGATGTGCAATTTTTGGCATCTGATTTTGATCACTTTAAGCCATCAATCTTTGTGGATGGAACACGATATTGGGACAAAGGCAGATACTGGACAGGATTTGCCATAGTTCCAGAGAATCCACAACTGGATTCTCCCGAACTAATCAAGTTAGCAGGACACATGTCAGCTCAAAGAGCTGAACCTGGAGGCAGTACTACATGTGCTAATGTATTACAACCCTGTTAACATTTTTTCAGATAGTGCTTATGTACTAAATTCTTTAAGACTGCATATGGAAATCTGGGTAAGGCGAGGATTTGTGGATAGTGCAGGTAAACCATTATGGCATGCTGAAGTATTAAAAGGTATATGTAAAGTTATAACAATGTCAAATCAATAGGGACAGTATAGCATCCTAAAAGTAAAAGCACATCAAAAGCCAACCAGTGAAACTTACAGGTTAAATGCATTAGCTGATACTTTGGCAAAACAAACAGCACAAAATGGAAAAGAACTTCCAGAATATGAGTATGCCAGTGTAGAAGTTAGTATCCTAAAAGAGTTAGATGAAGAGTCAATAGAAAAAGACCTTGTAAATATACAAACACAACAGGGTTTAAAGAAGAAACTGATCAGTGCAAACTGGCACATATACCACCGAAGGAGTACTATATATACACTATCTCCAAGGGGTTACAGTTGCCATATGTACCATTTCAGTTGGCATGCCAGTTGGTCAAGTTAAATCACTAAATACTGGGACATGTAGGAGCTGATAAGCTATGTGCAGTTGTAAAAAAAAATATTGGAACCCCAATTTAAAAAAAGGTCTGCAAGCTAATTGTAGAAGAATGTTTAAGCTTTCTCCAGGTAAATGCTAAAAGCAAAAGGCCTCAGTTACAATGGGTGCAGCCAACAGATGGGCTATGGTATGCAGTTCAAATAGATTATGCAGGTCCTTTGCTAACAGCAAAGGGAGGTTATAGATACCTACTGGTAGTAGTGGATGTTTTCTCAAAATGGGTAGAAGCAATTCCTACCAAAACAATAATGGCAAAAGCAACTGCAGAAGCTTTATGGAAAAATATCTTTTGCCATTGGGGATGGCCACAAGTCATAGAGTCAGAAAATGGCCCACAGTTTGTTAGTGATCTCATTAAACAAATGTGTAATTTGTTAGGCATACAGCAAAGGTTTCATGTACCATACCATCCACAATCTAATGGCATTGTAGAACGTATGAATCGGATATTAAAAAAACATCTAAAAAAGGCATGCTTAGAAAAGGTCAGTACATGAATACATCATCCCCCTGGTATTTTAATGGGTATTCAAGTGACACCAAAGAGCAAAACAGGTATTTTCCCGCATGAAATAATGACAGGCCGCAAAATGCCCATACAATTACGATTTGATCCAGATATACCTAATGGTAGGCTTATGCTAGAAATCAGAAAACATCAGGAATGGCTAAAACAACTTACTGCCATATGTGGCAATAATGCAAGGGAACAGGCATTCCATCTATGGAAAAAGGTGCCAATATTACCAGCTGAAGAAAACTTTCCCTGCAGAACAAAAGTACTGGTAAAAATGTTTCAAATGAAAGGACCATGGGCTAGCAACTGGCAAGGCCCTTTTAAAGTACTGGAACAAACTGGACCACTAGTGTACAAAATCAAAGGAGAAAGAAAAACAGAACAGTGTTGGTACATAGAGATCAACTAAGAATGATCAAAAACAGTGAGCAGTGTAAATCTGATTACGTGTATTCTCTTGTAGGTTTCCAACAGAAAAAAACATAATGAAATTGACAAGTGCTTCCTTTTGGAAATCCAGTTACGGATAACCAAAGACAAAATCAATCGAGAATGGAAATTTTATTTATAGGATTTTTTTTAAAGCAATAATAATTGTCATACTAATTATCATTGTATTGCTTAGCATTAAATTGTATTTACAACCTGTTAATGAAACCATAATATTACATAAAAAAGAAAGTAAAGAAATGTGGAAAAGTGAATAAGACTGGTCACCATTTTTAATACCTTTTTGGCAAGACAATGTTGGTATGCAAAAAGCATGAATGTTTCTAAATGTTAAGTATGTAGTTTAAAACCAAACATAACAGGGGTCATGCCTTTAATACCTATTCCACTAAATTCCCTTAGTAGTTGGAGGGTATTAATAAATGAGACAAGAGACCAAGTCATAAATATACAGCTGCGTAAAGCAAGAGAACAGTTATCTGCTATTGTACAGGGAATCACATTTTCAACAAAATGGAACTGTTCCAGTGGGTAATAGTAATTGTATTCAAACAATTGAAATGATAAACTTTCACAATCACATACCAGTATGTGGAGTATTCTTTCATGGTTTTCCTATTTTAATACCAGAGAAGGGTCAGTTAATATTAAGTGACACAACAGTATTTTTCACAGAATCATAAAAATTAGTGTAAAGCAGATAAAAACTTTACAGTTGCACATGATAAAACTCCTACTATGGGGAAAGTAAATGGCAGTCTGATAAATAGCAGTGTTGCTCTGTTAGATGTGTAATATTACATCTGTGGTAAATATGCTTATAAATGGTTACCAAATGCATGGAATGGCACCTGTTATATAGGGTTAGTGGTACCAGCAATGCATCATGTAAAAGAATTACCAAGAAGAAGCATTAGAAATACAAAAAAGAAAAGGGATATGTTACATGTGATTGAAAGTCCAGAAAATCCAGTAGACACATTAGATACAGCACGTATCTGTCATCAAAATCTTGATTATATTAAATTAAAAGATATGGATTTAAGAGATGATGTAATCTCTGGAGCAGGTATTTCCCTTGGTATGGTGCTGCAAAAGCCAATTGGGAGCTGTAAAAGCTATCCGAACTAGTTGAGGTATTGCCAAATGCCACTTTCAATGCAATCCTTGACATTACTGTCAAAATGACAGCTATGTGAACTATGGTTTTACAAAATCGAATGGCATTAGATTACATACTAGCATCCCAATGGGGTGCATGTGTTTTAATAGGAGAACAGTGTTGTACATTTATTCCAGACAAAACAGTATCTGTAAAAGCACATTTAGAAGTGATTGCGCAAGTGTCTCAGCATACTAGAAAAAACTGGAATGATGATTGGAATGAATGGTTTAGTAGTCCATTTACAGGATGGACAGGAACGATCATTATATTTTTAATTTCTTTTGTTATTGTAGTGCTTGGTTGCATATTATTTACATGCATTAAAGTCTGCTTAATATGAGCTAGTCAAGTTACTGTTGTTAACTGTCATAATGAGAATGTATTACCAAATAATGCTGAATTTGTATCCCCGGTTTAAAATAAAACAAAAGAGGGAATTGTTAGAGTATGCTCAACAAGGTATTAAGCTTGAACGTAATTCTGCTACAAATATGCAAGATAAATAAAGATAAAAAATAAAGGTTGCTTAAATGTAGAAATAGAGTTTAGCAATATGTGATTAGCATCCATACTAAGTGACTGTGGCTTGAGAAATAAGGAATTTGCTTAATGGACATATTTTCCTACATAATCAGCAAAAGTGTATGCATTTCACACTGTCAGCAAGAAAGCTGACCTCTTACAGACTAAAAAAAATGTCAAAAACAGGATGTATGCATTTCACATTGTCAGTAAGAGCAAAAATGTAAAAAACAGGATGTATGCATTTCACATCGTCAGTAAGAACGCTAAACTGCTTCCTTAAAGAATGAAAAACAGGAAAACAATCTGTACATGTTTCTATTATGTGACACTGTTAAGCAAGGAAATTTGAATGGGTATGCTTTCATCAATTCAGTATTTGCACAAGATGTTTCCTTAAAAGACAATACCTGCCCTATTTCTCTACAGGATGAAAACACATTTTTCTGCAAACACCAGCAAACAGATGTTTTCATACAAAGACCAAAATAGAATACCAAAGAGAAAAACAGGATGTAAAACCACTATAAAGAGACTATAGCAGATAACAGTGTTAGAGATATTTGTGTAGGAACACACATTTGTTCTGAGGTAATATTATATCTGTCACATCATCCATGCTGTTTGTGAAGTAAAGTAGCACAGTACCTGAAGCTGTAACAGTAGTACATGTGGTTTGTTATAAAACGTTATTTATTAATTACTGCTTTTAAAGTGACAGAGTTTGGTGCTGCATCAGTGTATATTCTGCAAGTTTCTGTGGGCAACAGACTGTGAATGCAGTTATAACTAGACTTTGATTTCAGCAAAATCCAGCCAGCAAGACCTTAGTGTCTTAAGAAGACTTTGGATCCATCACAGTAAGTAGCACCTTCATAATTAATTTTTCAGAACACACTAACCCTATAACTATGACTCAAACTGAGTTTCCTTAAAATGCTCTTTTCAGAACACATGTACAGAGCTGTGAATGTTACTAGCCTGTTAGTCTCATGTAGGGTACATGGGACATGTATGCCACAGGTACATGTTTTCCTGTAATGGACATCAGGACTGCTCGGCAAGCATTCATGAACATATCAGCTGACTTATGAGCCATTAGTTGAAAGCTCTGTGACAAGGATTATTAAACTGTATGAGTGTATTAAGAGGAAAAGAGATTGTATAGAAAATAAAGGATGATGTCCATCATACATGACTGGGTTATGATGTCTTTTGGAAGTACAGTATACTGCTAATGGAAGGCATATGTATATTAGGTTAGTAAGCAGATGAGATGATATTTTGTATAGATGGGCTGAATTAGAAGAAGAAAAACAATTAAAATATGCAAAAGCTAAGACATCGTGTCCTGCATGTTGCCATCACTCAGAGTTGCTACAGCATGCACCATGTACTGTAATCTCCAGCCCTTTCAGTAGAACTGAAGTTACCCACCACTTCAGCACTCTGAGACATGTCCATCTACATAGAGACATTGCGATCATTACGCCCACATAGAAATGTCCATCCATAGTAGTACATGCCATCTCAACATTGCCACATAGACACTTTTTCCACATTGGGAAATTTCCTGTCAGCACATCCATCCATGTTGGGACATGCCACATCAGCACTCCCATCCACATAGAGATATCCACCCATATCAGGGCAGGCCATATCAGCACTATCATGTATACATACCCATCCACATCGGGACATGCCCCGTCAGCACTCTCATGAATACACATCCATCCACATTGGGACACATCGTATCAAGACTCCCATGTAGACACATCTGGCCATATCTGGCATGCCATATCTTCTCTCTTATGTAGACACATCCATCCACATTGAGGCATGCCATATCATCACTCTTGTATAGCCACATCCACCCACAGTGGGGCATGCCACATCAGCACACATTCATCCACATCGGGGCAAGCCACATCAGCACTGTAATGTATACACATCCACCCACATCTGGACATGCCTGTCCACATCATGTCAGCACTCCTGTGTAAGTACATCAGGATGTGACATGTTTGCCATAGTGCTTGGACTGCAGATACACGTGCAGCATCTCCACATCAAGCCAACAGCATTGTTTTGGTCAGGTATCAGAAATACCTAACTGTACTTCAACAACTCCCCTTCCCCATATATGCATTCAGAATGCTCCACAATGCACCCTCCTTTAAAATGCATTCTTAGCCCCTGATAACAGTCTGGGAAAATGAAGGAACATGTTACATGACTGAAATACTAACATGTTTGCACTGTACAGAAGCAGTGTTGGATTTTTATGATCAAGGCAAAAGCAGAAATGTGTAATGCGCATTACCCTCTTTGAAGATTTTGACTTGCTTATGAATCTGGGCTGCACTTGTAACCTCATCCCCAATAGCTGCCCTGCCTCACAAAGCATTTGCTTGTATGTATTTCAGGTATATTGTGTATGTACTGTGCAGGAGAATAGCAGTCTGAAGCGGGACTGTAAGTGGTGATGCCCATGTCATAAAAAGTCCAAACTAACAGTTGAAAGATGATACCTTCCTGTAATTCAGATGCTACGATAGAAAGACCATATGTGTTACTTTCACTGGTAGGAAGAATCACATACACAGAACAACAGTTAGGTGGGAGATGCACATGCAGACAAACTGCTTGCTACTGACTTAAGTCTTTAAAATACTACTGCAGCTGTATTCCATCTATACTTCTGTACACTGTTGTGCATTGCCCATGATAAGAAACAGAAGGATTCCCTTCTTGAACTATATATCACAAACAGAATGGCAGTTGGCCACCTAGTTTTTGCAGCAGTATTTGAAATCGAACCATGTAATTGTAATTAAGGTTCGGAGAAAGGAAAAGAGAAAGTAATACAGTAGAATACATTTTTTTCAAAACTGACATAAAAAAATATATGTGATGTCTTTATTTTATTAGTTATAGTTTCCTTTTATTGACTAATTTAGAATTAAGAGTACTATTCAACCCTTTTGGAAGTGTTAGCTAAAGCCCATTAAAAGTTTATGTGCATTTCCAGAAGAGGAAAGCAGGATGGAATTACAATCCCCATGGATTTATTTGAGCTAAATTTTGAAAGCTTCTTAGGCTTTGAAAGGATGGTCTTATAAGCAGTTGCAGAACATTGGTTCCTTCATCACTGCAATAAATTGAGGAAAATGAGGAAATAGGTTTTAAGTTCATTGAAAAGTTGCAGATGTCAAAGTTTGGAAATAATAAATTAATAAATAAATAAATGTCCATATGTCAGAAAGTTTTGTAAAATAAAGCCAAAATCCCATACCATTAATAACGATTTTCAGACATTGTTGTGTGATGTATTTATACATGTGTTCCTGTATGTATGTATGTATATACATAATTATATGTTGTTTTTTATTGACTGTATTAACCCTGTTCAGCATTGCCCATTTTCAGAAGGAACTGGAAGAATGATAAAAATGCTAGAAAATTACATATGTGCTATTCTATGTTATCTTAAAAACAGCAGCATGTGACAGATAAGGACCCTATAGTTAGGTCTGCTTGCCCATTTCTCCTTGTCTGTGTTATTATTGTAGAATGCTTACATGCAGATCCCATGTTGCTTCCCACTTAAGAATCACATCTCATTATCATATTGTAGTGATCTGTAATGTTGGTCTGCTTTAATTGATAAGTACACTTGTAACAGCTGAACATGGCACTTAATGAAAAGAGTAGGGAATTTACCTGGTGCCTTCTAAAAGCGCTCTAAGTTAGTACAAGTACCACTTAGAGTCTGCCATGAAAATAAGCCATAGGCCTAGTTGGATTGACCTGGTCAACAAAATAAAGTAAATACATAAATAAATACTCATATTCATACTGAATGAGAAATGGGTTACTGAATGCTAGTTTCAGACTGCAGCTAGGCGTCACTGTAGAACCTGACCTGACAAAAACAATCCTTGCATGTTCTAAGGACTCTCATACCTGCCTTGGACTGCAGGCCTCACATCTTTAGGAATAAAAGCACAGGACTGCATGATAAAAGAGGTGCTTGCATATCATCTGTGCTATTTGAGATAATGTGGGATACATAAATGCATAGCAATGAGTACCTTGCAATGAGTTTCACTTAAGATTGTTCTATGCAATAATGTTTTTTGGAGCAGTTCAGTTAAAGAAGAGGTGGTGATTTATGGGAACTTCCATGATCTGAGTTGCTGAGATGCAGACTTCTGTGCCTCATTTGCTCAATAGCTCATTTACATTTTGACCACCTCAGTCTGCCTAGGAAGCAGATTCAGAAGCATGCTACTCCAAGATTTATACATGAAAGGTTACTCTGCTGGGTCAGTGCTAAAAGGGAGGAAGCTCAGCAAACTGTAATTCTTTTAGACACCGTCACTTACTGGCTCTGCTCCGGCAATTGATTGTTTATACATATAAAAAGAAAGTGCCTTGTACTCCGTTATAACTAAAAGACAGGTTCAGTGGGAAAGGTTGGATCAGTGCTTTACAGTCTCTAGTTTTACCAGTGGGAACATGTCTTAGCAGGGTCTTCAAAGCTAGTTTATCCAGGCAGTTTGGTTCAGAGAGCTCAAAAAAGGAGGCAAGTATCATTTTTGTGGAACCAAGACATTCTTTGACCCATTTTCTGTGTGTATAGTACTACTGGTACAGTAGATATTTACACTTCCCTTTAGAAAAAAAATAGAAAAAAATTGTATCTTTTGCAAATAGATAGTACACTGAAACTTTTAAAAAGTATGTTGGACTAGGCAGAATATGAGGACAGACATGTACCTAAGGATAACTCTGAAACTGAAGATAGTCGAGCATTGTTTGTTTTTTGTGTTTTTTTAAACAAATAGTATACTCAGGATATCTGATCCAGAATGTCTGTGTTCTGTTTCTTGATTTGTTTATCATTTCTGTTGGTCCTTTGCCTGAGCAAGTGAATGTAATGTCTGCCACTGTCTGTCAACATTCCACTGATACTGTGATTTGCTAGGTAGCTCTTTATTCCAAAGAGACTGGAGGACTGAGTGGTCAGGGATTCTCAGTGATCCATAGTTCCCAGATCATATTTTAAAGTACTGCTATTAATGCCAGGCTGCTTAAACAGATTTACAGATGCCTTTCATTGTCATGCTGTGTAATGAAATGGTACATTCTTCTAAAAATGTAAATTTATGATTCTGCTTCCTCCATAATTGGACATGGATGGTAGGCCACGACCTTCATATGCTTTCATTTCCTATTAGTCTGGTTGTCTTGCATATGCTTTGAAAGCACTGGCACATAGATGTCATCTTCATGAGTGGCTTATTGATAATCATACTCATTATTTTCTAATTCAAATATAACTTTCTCTCATTTCTACATTTTAAAGTTGGCACCTGTACATTCTTGTGTTACAAGTTCACAGCCATATGCAGACTGTTAGCATCAGGCTTTCAAACCCACAGTGAGGCTTAAGGTCATTGGTTCCCAGTGGTAACTGCAGGGGTCAGTCCCATATTCATCAGTTATGATGTAGCTGGTAGCCACATTTTTGTGTCCTGGGTGGCTACATCAAATTTATTACCGTGCGTGAAGAGCTTAAGAGAGAATGAAAACATACTTATTTCTTTAAATGTGAACTCATTTGTTGATATGATTGTGTTCATTACAGACCCTTTTCATCCACAACCCCAAAAATTGAACAAAACAAGCACAACATTCTCATAAAAACAATGCATTATAAAGTGCCAAAGACAGTATGTGTGATATAATGAGATAAGTGTAAACTACAAAATGAAACAGCTACAATAATGTAGAGAGAGAGGAAAATATGGCTGTGGCAGGAAAAAGTAGAATGCAGTAATTTTAGTAGGAATATCTTCCAGAAACCTCTCATCTCTTCCATCACTCCAAATAAATGACTTGAAACATACCTCCCTGAACTATATGAAGAGAGACATGATTGAGCTTTTGGAATATGTGACTGAGGCAGGGATGAACCTAGCCTTGAGTAGTATTTACCATCACTGGTAATGATGCCGCAATATAAACAAAACTTTATTGGCTTCATTAATTGACTTAACTTTTGGTGTCATTCGAGGAGTTTCCAATATATATAAGCCTGGAAGGAGATGGTAGACTGCCCTAACTGTTATAACAGGGATTGCCTGCTCCTATCTCTCCAAGACTTCTGTCATCATCATTTTCTTTCGGCTGTCCCTGTTAGGGGTCGCCGCAGCAGATCATCTGTTTCCATTTCTTCCTGTCCTCTGCATCTTGCTCTGTCACACCAACCACTTGCATGTCCTCTCTCACCACATCCATAAACCTTATCTTAGGCCTTCCTCTTTTCCTGTTACCTGGTAGCTTCATCCTTAGCATCCTTTTCCCAATATACTCAGCATCCCTCCTCAGCACATGTCCAAACCAATGTAATCTTGCCTCTCTGGCTTTGTCTCCAAACCTTCCAACCTGGGCTGACCCTCTAATATACTTATTCCTAATCCTGTCCATCCTCGTCACACCCAATGCAAATCTTAACATCTTTAACTCTGCCACATCCAGCTCACACTCCTGCCTTTTTGTCAATGCCACTGTCTCCAACCCATATAACATAGCTGGTCTCACTACCCTCTTGACTTCTGTATATCGCCTAAAAATTAAACAGCCCCATAGTGCTTTTCTGGCAGTGTCAGTCTTTAATGGCTTCCAACTTCAAAAACAGAAATTAATAACACAGAGGTATTGCTGCTCAATGCTAAAATCTTCAACAAAATACTTCACTCCCTACAGGCACAGCTTACCCTGGAATACATCAATATATGCATCATCACAGAGACATGGTCCAAGATTATTGAAAGCATCCTCTCTGGGAAAGGTTGGAACATGGAGCTCACCACACTACATAAAGCAACTAAAGGTGATGGTGTCTCTGTATTTGTAAAACAAACTTTAACCTCCAGGCATGTGAGACAAGACAATGACCTGGAACTCCTTCATGTCCAACATACCATTAACAAAACAATTTCATCACATCATTACTAGCTATAGGACTCCCTTTATGGCCTCCATGGCCCACACCACTTACATGACTAATATGGAGTCCCAATGCATTATGCCAAACAACATTCTGTTGGTGGATTTTAACTTCCCTGCCATCAGCTGGGAGACTTATACATCCCCTAACATGTACGCCCAGAGATTTCTGGACTTCAAAGAAACAAAACTCTCTGCACCTCAAATAGGAGAGATAAAATCCTAGGCTTGGTCCTTGTCAATGTGGGACAGCTCTGTTCCGCACCAGTTATCACATTCTTCCTCATCAAGTTGGACCTTAAAATCACTAACATTCATGGTAAGTATCTTCAAATACCTTAGTATTCAGAGACCATGTAAAGGTTAATCTACTAAATGCAAGTGATGCCCTATCTAAATTCAACATTCCTCTCCAACTTCATGACCACACTGCTTATTCAGAATCCTTTACTGTCAGATTCTGTGGACATGTGAATAGTTGTGTAGATGCATCTGTTCTCCTCTGTGGTAAATATAATGCCAAATTTAAAAATAAATCCATGTGGTGGAACCTAAATATAAACAGGGTCTACAATAAAAAAAAAACATTTGGTGCACACATTAATAAATACAGCTCTCATGGTGTCAAAATTATCTTGCTAAACTTAACAAAGAGCTTTGGCCCTTGATTAAATCAACCAAACCTATATATGAGGTAAAAATAGCCACCCAAGTAAAAGACAAACCATAATAAAGCATTCTTTATGTTAGAAACCTCAGAAACAATACCTACCATAGAGCTAATAGTACATGATATCACATATGTTGCCAGTCTACCATCAGATACATTTAGCTCAAACTTACCCCATTTTTCCATCTACATTTGTAAATAATGTCATAGGTAACCTACAAACTCGACCCAGGACAGTTTGATTTTGTCAGGGGTAGAGCCTGCTTGTCTAACCTGTTCAACTTCTTCAAAAAGGTTACTGAAGCAATGGATGAGGGAAAATCAGTACACACCACATATCTAGAGATTGCAAATATGTTCAACAACATCCCGCACTTAAGTAGTTTTGATAAAATTTCCCAGCTAAATGTTAATCCCTATATAACTCTTTGTATTGCAAACTGGCTTACAAATCGAAATTAGGATAGAACTCCAAAAATGTGTCACTGATAGTGTACCCCACAGTTCACAGGCCACTTCCATATGTCATTTATTTCTCACAGGTCAAAGCTAATGATAAGGATTCATGGCTGCCCAAGCTTGCAGATGACTGTAAACTTGATACCATCATACACTTTCCAGAGCACACAAACATTTCTAAAGAGGCCCTTTCCTAAACAAATATCTGGTGCCTATAACCATGGACTACAACTAAATTGAAAGCTTGTGTACACCAAAAAAAACTCTCAAGCTAAGCTGCTACCCACAATTCCCTTCTCCCTGTTACCTCAGATCTCGTTTGCCGTGTAGCCATATAGCTACATTTCACTGAGCTCTCAAGCTCAGTGGTATTTTTTTTTTTTTTTACATTTTTGATACACATCTCTTACCTAGTCACTTTCTAAAACTATCTCCTTTCTACTTTACTCGTTTAGAGTTATTTGTAACTTTCTCATACCTAGCTCTACCGATTGGGCAATTCTTCTTACCATCGCTGGTACGCCCTTTACTTACCATTGTGGTATCTCTTGATACCATTGTTGGTATCTTCTTTCCTCTATCTTTCCTGACTCTAGTTTAGTAAACTTGTTGTTAGTGTGTTTGTGGGCATGTCTGAAAAAAAGGATCTTTGGGGTTTAAGCACTGCACCTCTTGCAATGGTAAACTTCCTAATAGCAACTCTCATGATGACTGCATTTATTGCCTGGGGGTTCCTCATCTCTCTGTTCAACCCCATCAAGAGATGAAAGCGAACGATGAATACCAAAACCAACAAAAGTTCGCTATGGAGAACCAAATAAGGGTACAGACCAAGTACCAAGGAGTTGTGTTAAGTACCAAGGAGGTGTTTTTATTGTCCAAATACCAAATGGACAATAAAAACACCTCCTTGGTACTTAACACAACTCCTTGGTACTTGGTCTGTACCCTTATTTGGTTCTCCATAGCGAACTTTTGTTGGTCTCTGTTCAACCCCCCCTGCCTATACTCCTTGGATGTGCATAGGCAACTACGTTTTTACCTAGACAGGACTACATCTATCCGCAGGACAGACCATTTCCTTCTCTGGTCCAAGAATGGGATATGCTGTTTCAAAAGTCACTTTATCAAAGCGGCTCAGAGATTGTATTTCTTTTTTATATTCATGGGCAAATGAGCCTAGACCTCACAATATCAAAGCACATTCAACTAGAGCTATAGCGACCTCTGTAGCCTTTCACTCCAGAGCTTCTATGGACAACATTTGCACATCAGCCATTTGGGCTAAACCACACACTTTCATCAAACATTACAAGTTGGATATGGTCTCCAGGGAAAGAGCGGCCTTCAACTCAGTGGTGCTCAGGAATGTTCTTCCATAAGGGCCACCCAGGTTTCTCAGGTAGCTTGGGATTCTTTCCCATCAATTATGAATGGAAAGAAGATTAGCAACATCAGATAAAGAAGTTATGTCTTACCATAACGTTCGATCTGACTTACTGCAATTGCTGACTACTTTTCCCCACATAAAAAGGCACAGACACAGGAGTAATGGTTTTGCTCCACTTTTAGTTTTTAACAATTTGTTAACATGGGTTCAGGTTCAAATGAAAAACCTGCTATATTTCACTAATGACAGGAAGAAGCGCATCATTAGACAGAAACACTTTTTCCGTGCTGTTCTTACTATGTGTACTCGGGAACCCGCAATCGCCTATCAACATCATCCACCCTGCATTTTTACAAGCATTATTGTATGTAATTTTCCCATTGTGAAGGTTATTAAGCAGTATGGTAACAGTTTTTTTAAGAAAGGATTACTTTACGACCCAAAAAATTCCTGTATTTTTTCCTTGTTTGAGGGCTCCTGACAGTTCAAAAATTCCATTCATCAGTAAGACAGCATGGGTAACAATTCCAGCCTGCATCTGTAATGAACGCAAAAAGGGAAGAGTATTTCTGAATGTTTTTCTGTCCCTCAAGGTAATCCACAGGTTTTTCAACAGCCAAAAGGAGTCTGCACAACACTTTACAGTGTTTTGTGCGCTCATCTGTTTTCAACTAAGTGAAATTCGCAACAGCAAACATCGATAATACGTAAGTACCCCCCCTTTTTTTATTGTTTTCCTCCAAATAAAGCAAAGTAATTCCCTAACACTTAATGGATCAGTAGTACAAGTAACTATGAAGCTATGAAAGAATAATGTATGAGCAGGAAAAGCGGGTTTTGAGAGAGGATAAAATATGGGGAGACTAGGGTTATTTGATAGGTGTAAGGGTAGAAACTGAGTAGTGTGAAAGAACAGAATAGTGAAAGTGATCCAGGTTATGGAATAGTACTGTTAAACCTGACTTTATCTCTGAGGAATTGTGTGATGGCAAGCACTAAAAGGTAGGAATAATACATTATCATGGAAGAAGCCTACTAGCCTTTGCAGACTTCTCTGATTAATATGTGAATATATAAAAGGAATGTCAGAGGAGCTTCTGATATGAACTGGTATTTACTAATCAGGATGTGCCTACAAAATCCCATGTCTATATGTACACCAAAAACATGCAGCAAAATAGAGTCCTATGAGCACATATACAAAAACAAAGCACAGGCATCTATTAGCAGAAAATAGCATATAATACATATGCAAAATCTACGTATAAAAAAAGAAACACACATGATTATTAAAGAACAATAATCATTTAAGTTACTTGGATAACTTGAAATATAATCATATATAAAGTCAAAGCATACTGAGTTATCAGGTGAGATGGTTAAGCAGAAGTGCTGTTTGGTGCAGAGAAGTTGAAGTGAGAATCAGATATAGTTACACCACAGGTGTATTTCAAATTATTCCCGACGAGGGCTGTTAGTGAAGACATGAATGAGATTTAATTGTGACTGGGAAGAAGCTTGTTCTGTATTTTGCCAATGCAAGCTGAACATTTTAAGCCTCTGTGTTTGCTGCTTAACTTGGGAATAGCAACAGGATGACAGGTTGAAGCTCTAAGGGTCTAACATAAAGCTATTTATCTAATGATGTCTGCTATGGAGGAGTAATTGGGCCTGAAGAGGAGTTTATGAGCAAGTGAAAGATGAGCCATTGCAAGGTGACAAAATTACTGCCAGTGGAGATCACTTAACTACTGATAGTGAATGGTTCTGTGATGACTATTAGAAAATCTGGAAATTCTGTTACAGGCCATTATAAAGTTTACATTGCAGAGCTGAGGATAAGTCTCTCAGAAGATGAGTGGAGTATATTTCAAGATGTGAGTTTATAAGATCTGGAAGTGGTTATTCTAGAGGCATCATCAAGGAAAGACTTGGCTTTCCACAATTTGCCCAGAGTTTGATTGTTTTTGATACAGAATTGTTATATGTAGATTAGATTTTAAGTGGTTGTAAAGAAGCACTTCATGCATTTTAAGGAATGTACTACTTCTATTAATGTAAAATTAAATGCAGTAGTTGACAGTGACATTTTATTAGATGGATGAGCCATTCCTAGAAATTAAAAGATGGCTGTTGGTGGTGGAGGGGGGAGATGATTTATAAGAGAAGAGCAAAGATTTAATGTCTGAAGTATTGAGATGTAGACCACTGTCATTTGACCAGGTTAAGAGTGATTGAAAACACGACTGAAGAAAAAGTAACAGTAACACCACAAACTTTAGTTGTTTTCCAAGCCCAAAAAAGTCTCCTCAGTAATGAATTATGAACAAAATACCAACAGTTTATAGTTCACAAGTATCAACAGACACAAAACGGACTTAGCGCTTTCATTTCCTACCACGGAAACATCATCAGAGTCAATGTCTAAGTTCCCGCCCTTACTTTAAATAGACCCAACACCTGAATAACTTTAATTAATTAATTAATTAATTAATTAATTAATTATGACTTCTTATTAAAAGGTACAACTTCCTAAAACCATAAACCATAATACTTTTCATAAAATTAATAGCCTTTTATATATTCAACGTAATACCTTACCACATTATTATATATAACAATGCAATCATAAACATCATATACTAATATAAATACACATGTTGAACAAAGAAGCTTTTCTCCTAACTTAATACTTTCAGTGCTATCATGTGACTGAAAACATACCTGTAGGTTCGAACTGATAGACCGGGCAAATTCCAGACAAGGCAATGACCGAATTATCTCTGTATGGAATATGTTTGGCATTCCCAATAATGCTGGCCATATTATTTACGTAAAAAGTTAGAAATAGCCAAATAGAGTGTCTTGTAGTATGACAATACTGACAAAGATTTGAGGGAGACTCTGCTTAAAAGCTGCTGTAAGTATGATCTGTTTAATTAGGCAAACTTAAGTTTGGCAGTTTTAGTATTTTTACCTCAAACTGACAGTATACCTATTTCTTTTGACAGAGCATAATATAAGTGATCCACATGCTGTTTTTCTAAACCAGAACAAGCACCTACCCTGACTTTTTTTTTCATACCAAAAGGAGATTTTGCTTTGCAAAAATCACCTTCGGGTCTTCCAAGTTTTAATACTTTGATTCATAAAGAAGACGAATAAAGGAAACACAGAGAATTGAAATTGTGATTGCTAAAACCCACATTCATAAACTCAGATTTATTTTTAACAGTGTAGTTTTCACATGTGAAGCCAGTTCATTATTGTAACTATACCCATAATACTAACTCATTCATACAGAATGTATTTTGATCTAATTCTCCAGTCTTTTGTTATGTTTTTCATTCTTACAAACAAGTCCCCTGCTTATAAACACAAAGAAAGCATTTAGAATGTTGTAGGAAAACTTGTCTTGGCTTTTACTACTTCACGGTGTAGTACTTATCATTTTACTGAATACACATCTTTAAGCAGTCAATGCAGTCTAATGCTTATGCAAATCTACATTCATCATTGACAGATGCTTGCTCTTTTCTATTCTGTTAGCAAACAGAACAAAAATAGCTTATGTTTAAATCTTTTTTTCTAAACATATCTTTATATATTCATAGCTGCGGTGGTACAGCAGTAGCATTGTTGCCTCACAGCAAGAGGTTCTCCTGTTCGATTCTCGGCTGGAGTGCCTTCTGTGTGGAGTCTGCATGTCCACCCCATGGTCGAGTGGCCTCCGAAAGACATGCGTGAATGGGTGTACCTTCTCTGAAGGTTGGGCGTCAGGCTGGCAACTTGGCACTATAAAAAATCGACTGCCAATCACCAGCAGACATGAGTCCCGCTGTGGCGACCCCTAACCGGGAAAAGCCAAAAAGAAAAACAACATCTTTATATATTCGAACTAGCTATATTTGCAAATTGAGAAACTCAGACAGATTTATTTCTCTAGTTGCAACTCTGGATTTTTTCCTTTCAGTACATTTCTAAGTACATCTGGTCCTTTACCATTATTAGTATCGTATGTAGTATTAACATACATATAGGAATCACAGCAGTGTGCTTAAGTGTTTAGCATGTTTTATAATATTCTTTTTCTTAAGACCATTTTTTTTAGAAAACAAACATCTTGATCCCTTAAAGGTGAAACAATCTATTATTTCCTAAAAAGGAGGTGAGATAGCAGCTGGCAGTTTGCAGTTAAGAGAAATGTATATAGGTTACTGAATAAGGCTAAACAAGTAGATGAACTATCCAACCAAATCTGTAATCGTACCTTTAACCTGACCCTGAAAAGAGTACTTTCTAGTTCTGTTATTTTATTGATTTTGTTGTAAGTCTCACAAAATCAGGTAGTGAGGATTGAGCAGTTGCTTACTCTCATAGTAAGCTGCCCTGATTTTATATACACCCTGTCGTTCTCCCATACACAGCTGAGATCTTGGAAAGGTGTGCATTGGTGCAATGGAGAAAGTAACTCACTCTGTTCATGAGACAACTCTCACTTCCACAACATGTCCCCTTAGTTTCACCAATCTCTACCAGAAAATTATCTGATGGGATCCACCCCAAGACATTCAACCTACTCCACCAGCATGTGTGGGTGAGTTCACAGGAGGTGCTGTTTTCTTATCCCCCTTTCCACCATGTCCTCCAACACCTGGAAATCTCACTACTTAAACTTGGAATGGTTGGTTAGTAGTCAGAGCTTCATCCCTCTACCCACAAAGCTTGCTTGTCCAGAAAACATACTGCATATATTATAACAAGAAAGGCACACTTAAGAAAAGACAGCCACATGTTGACCACAGCAAAGGATCCTCCTAGCATATTCTTGGGTATCAGATGATAGCACAAAGGCAGAACAACTGTGAGGTGAAACGTTTATCCTATCAAATGTTTCACATAGTACTCAGTGTTCTGAAACATCTTCTGTATTATCAGTACTTAACAGCTGTTACTTTGATATACCACAAATACTCCCTGAGCATTTGATACAGCCTTCTCAAAAGACAGGAGAATTAGATCAGGATGTTCTAGTTTCAGCATCTTTTTATTGTTACCATGTCTAATGTATTGCTAAGGTCTTAGCCTCACTTGTTTACACAAGCCTCCTGCTGTGAGTTCATATTGCTTTAGGTCTAGTATTACACAGAACTGCAGGTATTTGACTGTAATATTTGAAAACAGTAAGTTACATCTTAAATTATACAGATTAACAGACTTTTATATTAAAAAAAACTCATGCATATAATGACATGTTTGTTTTGAAAATATTTGATGTTAAAGTTTTCAAAATACATACCATTGCAAAAGAAAAACAACAGCCCAGTTTTGTGATAAGAAATACAAAATCATTTTTATGGCAAAAATAAATATTAAGTATAAATCTATTTACAGTATTAGATTATATATACCCATTAATAATGAACCGTTCTGCACTGAGATTAAATGTTAATGCAAAAGTAGCAACTAATATAAACAAGTACAAATTCATTATGAAAATACATAATCATGACTGCAAGGCCCTGTCCCTAACCTGAAGTCCTTCCTGTGTTTTGGCACAGATCCAAGTGAATAATGGAGACATACTCTATTTTAAGGTACATTTGTGTTTTGTAGAGGGTTAGCATTAAGTCACAGTTCATATTTCTTAATAATTGTTTTATTATTGTCATAGAGAAGGATTAACATCAAAATCCATACACATATGTATACAGTTTCATTCTCATTAACATCCATTTGTTGCTAACGTGTACATTTCCTGCTCCACACAGCAATTTTGTTGTAATCAGTGTTGCTTAATCTTTCAAAACAAGTTTGTCAGATTTTAGTAGCCACAATTTAAAAATAAATCAAATTTAGCTGAATCTGCAGATCAGTCATCAAACCCTCAACTACAAACATATGTTATGGCCTCCTTCACATTGTCTTTCTTTTGAGGAGTAAGCTGGATGCATGTCATTTCTCATTATTCCTTAATTACATGTTCCACATTTACTTTGTCATAACTACTTTGAGTGCCATACTTTTATTTCTTGCCCAATTTATCTTTCCAACTTTTCCCATCATCCTAACCATGCTGTTTGCTACATTACCCTTGTACCTGTTTGGCCACAGTACTATTCCTTTTAAAGATGACTTTCAGCTGCAGTCCTGCCTATGAAACTGGCATCAGCTGTATGCTGTGTTCCAATCCTTAATCTTCCCAGCTCGCTCCTCCTCTTTCAACCTGATCTTAATCCATTTTAAAAGCAAAGAATGAAGCTGAACCTTGGCAGAGAACCTTTACTCAGTGGGGCATGGGTGTGAAAAGTTCCATTTTAAACACTGAAAACATAGCCATGATCAAACACACGTCTACACCAGTACTCAGACTCTACCAGTTAGAATTGGAACGATTGGTAGTAAGCAGACCCATCATGATATTTACCTTCCAAAGTTGTGCAGCACTTACTACACATATTTTAATTACATTAAGTCATAACAGCATTTTAGTGATGTAAGCTCACTGTTGTTGGGCTGAGCTGCAAGTGAAAGTATCCCAGAAGTGAAGCTTCCCACGACAACCATTCCTGTGTATGAATGATTCACACAGCAGAACTGATTGCCTGGGATTGCTAGTGTTAACTGCTCAGTGGCACCAAACACAGACTTTGGATTACTGGCTGTCAGGGATGTTGCTGAATGTAGCATAGTGACCAGGCTGGTCAACTGGCAGGACAGATTTTTTTTTTTAAACAGATGCAATTTATAGGGGCTCTGCTTCCCAACTATCTCAGTATTGGAGGACTCAGTGCATCACAAACCACTACAGCCTAATGCCTCTGCTTTTAATGTTGTAATCTGGATAGGAATAATTGAACGAAATACAGTCATCTACATGGAAAAGAAACTGGATCTGAGGGATCTTGTTACAGGTAATGTGACCAATTCTAGCCCATGTCTAGGGGCACTAGCAAGATGTATCAGGACCTTGGTGTGCAACATCCCACCACTAATGTAGCATCATGTTATGGAGATCGTACCTTTTGAAAAATAACAAAATGATTGAGATGTCCACAATGTCATCATAAACATGGTTAACAGCTTTGCCTTTCTGCAGCAGAGCAATAAGCAGATTATAAAGAAGGATGCTTCATTAGTGGATTAGGGCACTCATGTGGGTCCTCCCTTGTACAGGGAAAGGGTACCCCTAGAAAGAAAGGTATTGGATACATCAACTGAAAGAGTGTTCCTAGTTTTTAAGTTATAGAATGGAGGATGGGACCACAGCAGTTCCTGCTTCAGTCAGCAAGCCTCAGTTTGATATGTGAACAAAGAGAACAGCTCTGTCCAAAGCCTTTTGCAGTGGCTGGGCATCAGTGTAACAGCCAGTCATATTCCTGGTGAAGTGAATGCACTGGCCGACACACTTAATTGCTGTAGCTCTGATCTAAAGGATAAGAGAATCCCACAGGATTACAGTCTTCTGGGAATGAGTCATCCAGGATGTTGATGTGTTTATTACTTCAGAGAATGTTGTCCTCCCTCTTATCTGCTTGGTTCAGCAGAGCAAGGGTGGAATTGATTATAGAGGTGCTCTCTCTCCAAAAGCAAGGGAGATTCCTCTCTGCTTTTGCACTGTTCTATTCGACTTTGCAGTTCACTGAAGTATTAAAAGACAATATGTCATAGTTCACCCCTTTGCCTAATGATAGCCATGAGGAGTATAGCTTCAAATTATCAGGCCCCTGGAAGTATAGTAAACGATCCCAGTAGAAGTCAAGGAAGTCTTACCTGCCTAGGGTGATGACTGGTTCCACTTTATCCCTTCATTGCTCATACAGATTCAGGCTTCTGGTCATACTGAGTGGAAGCCTTCTTTTGCTAGATTTATTCTGCTAAGTGGAAATGGTGCTTCTTTAAGTAGTACAGCTATCCTGCACCCCATTAGTTGGTTGGACACCTTAACCACTATCAGACCCCAGCATGATTTGGGTCTTAGCTTCTCCCCAGAAAAATTTTCCTGACATGTAGGTATATCAGCCACAATCTTTGAGTGCATAATTTTGACCAAACATTGGCTGATTAATCAATTCCCTAAAGGAGTTTTTGCACCTTCATCTACCTTTGAGCAATATTTCACTTTCTTTGAGCTTGAAGTTTATGACTGTAAGGCTTTCTTCACTGTTTAAATGAGATGACTTAGTGGACCTGAATTTTGTCCCTTGGAAGATGTCATTCTCATTGGCAATCACGTCTGCCTAGAGGTTCTTCAAATTGCAGGCCATTATCTGTAGGGGAACCCTCTTTAGTCTTTCACAAATATTAGTATGACAAACACATATTTAATTCTGAAAGGGGTGTCAAGTCATACATTAATGTGTTTCAATCATCTAGTTCTTTTTTTATTGAGGGTAGAATCCAGGTAAGAAAGGGCCTTTTATACCCTGAATATGCATTGCCAACTCAGGTTTTGTCTGAAGATAGACTAAGATAAAGAACACTTATAGTTTGTTTTCTTTAGTGAAGGTTGGGGGGATTTGCAGTGGCTATGCAAACCCTTTCTAGAAAAATTGTTAATTATGTTATCTTTGGCAAGCTGCACTTAGAACATTATGCTGCAAAGGCCACTCCAGTAGGGGTGTAACAACTTCCAGTGTAGGCTGGTTTAAAAAACGTCTCTGTGTCAACATTTGCACTGTGGTCATTTGGACATCATTTCACACTTTCACCAAGCATTATTACCTAATGATGTTTCCAGGATTTTGTTCTCCTTTGGCACCTTGATGCTTTAGGATTCAACCTTTTCAGTCCCTGCCTTTTCACCTTCCTCTTGCTCTGACCTCCTGCAGAGGCTTAATTTTTTTATGACTTAGGGATTTTTCCCAACAGCCATTCATTAACAATATATTTCGAGGCAGGATGTAATATATGTACTCACCAGATCGGTTATTCTGTGAGAAGGCCTTCTGTTGTGTATACATATTACCAGCCATCTGTCATCATATGTCTGGATGGCCTCTCTGTTCTGTAAATAGATTTTCCTTTAAGTCAAGCATTACATTTTATTTTCTTATATTTTCTGGGTTTTTGCAGATGTTTGCACTTTGTGCGCTGAAGGTGAGCTGGAGGTTGCAGGCATGAGTAGTGAGCTTTTGTAAGCTGAGGACATTTCAGAAATATGCTGAGCAGGGAATATCAAACGATGAAATCTCAGTGGTCACCCAGTACAGAAGGTTTTTACACAGATCAGCTGATGCTTCAAAGGTCATCTGGTATGACAAGTATATATTTATTTTTAAAGTTAAATGACTTAAGTTATGGCCTGGTAATGGAATCATGGGCTTCTGGCAGGAGGGATACACACACACATCCATTTTTTAGCACATGGTTTATATATATATATATATATATATATATATATATATATATATACACACACACACACACACACACACACACACACACACACACACACACACATACACATACACACACACGCACATATTTAATATGCACACAAACACATTTTTGGTATGTGGTGTAACCAGTCCAGTGTTTCAAGGAGCCTGTACTGGCAAACAGTAGTTGTAAGGCAAGACCCATTTCTGTATAGAACACTAGTCCACTTCAGGTCAGGAACATTCAAACCCCTTCAGAAATAAAAGAACTGCAATGGCATAGTAACCCTGTAGAATCTATTAGGATAATGCTTAGGGTGTTGCTTACAACATGTCTCGGACTGTCTCAGATACAGTGGCTAACACAAGTCATTACATATCCAATCTCATGCTGTCGTCGTATATATGAATAATGGCATATAATGTTCCTTGGATCATCCAGATATGTACTCTTGTTGTTAATTGCTCAGATTTGAGCACAGATCATGACTGAAACAGGCCTAGCAGCCAGTTTGCCTACCAGGTCAATAAATAGGAATTAGCAGAAGAATACATATATATGTTTTAGTGTGTGTGTGTGTGTGTGTGTGTGTGTGTGTGTGTGTGTGTGTGTGTGTGTGTGTGTGTGTGTGTGAGTTTGTGTGTGTATGTGCGTGTGTGTGTGTCTCTCTCTCTCTCTCTATATATATATATATATATATATATATATATATATATAGGTTAAGTGAATATGACAGAGGTAGGTAGGTGTTGGTAACAATGGTCTTGCTTTGTTTAAGTATTTAAGATATTTTCTGACAGTGAAACACAGAGTATGCAATCAGTATAGCTGCAGAAACAGCTGTATCAGGTAGAATAAGGGACAATGGTGGGCTAGAAGGAAATAAAATAATGAGTTTAAAAACAGAAATTCATAGCAACAGCTGCATTAGCCGAGTTGTGACCTTGGATTTGGTGGTAATAGAGTCCAGAATGAGTTAGTATAAAGGACGGTGTAGTGTATTCTTCAGTCTGTCGTGGACAGGCTGGGCAGGCATACTAAGCTTCTGCGTAAAGCATTCACTTTTAGCAAAATAAAAGGGAAGAAAGCTACTTCCTACCTGGGACATTAAGGACATGCTATCAGATACCACAGAGGCACTGATAATGTTAAGGACATAGGTGTGGTAGCAGTTAACACCAGTGTGAGCCCATTCTCAACACCGTATGAATGCAACAGCCATAGCTAATGCTATTTCAGGGTATTTAATTAGGGATGACCCATCCAGAATAAAAGAGATCCCAATGCATTTTGGGGGTCCGATCATGTCATACCCGGTGTACTCTGTGAGATGTTGTAACCCTTTTGGGGAGAGCTGTAAAGTATCTAACTAAAAACTAGACAACAAATGAAATCTATAAGAAAAGCCTATATGAATTAAAGCAGTACTTCCAGAAGGGGATTATTGTGCTCCAATGATACACTTAGGCCTTTTAGATAATATGATTGTGTGACTAATTACATAAGACAAGAAACTTTTTGGACTGAAGCACAAATGAGTCACCACATATAGGGGTGGAAAATAAGGGACAAATTCAGAATGCACTTCTATTAATAGTTACAGCCTGGACTTCTGTTAGAAGTGAACTTTTGCATTGTCATCTTGGTGGAAAGCGTTTTGGTTTAGCGGTCGAGTCCTGAGTTGTGTTGTGTGTGCATGTATGTATGTATGCATGCATGCATGTATGTATGATATGTTTCCATGCATGCATAAGCCCGTTATAACTTTGCAGCGAGTTGATTTTCATCATAGCAGTGGCTCTGTCACATGCAGAAACAGTGGGGCTGGAGATACATTCTGCTGGCTTTTACTTGAGTCATTGTCTAAAAGTACATGCACTTTTATGTACCACTCCAAAATTTTTTGCATTTTTTTCTGGGGTTATTTGGAACTCTTTTGCACAGTCATGGCTTTTCATATCAGTGGAAAATCTTGTTAAATACAGTTGAATACCAGACCTTGTGCACTGTCTCTATCATGTTTTAATTAAACAATTGTCTTTCTTTTGTCATCCACAGGAGAGAAAATTAATCACTTTAGTTTTTCACCTGAATGTATTTGTTTGTTGTTGCATCTGTTGCCACTCATGATAATGAGTCATGTAACTGTTGATGTACCTACTGCTATAGGCCTCTTCCTTGGATTCTTGCAGGCCAGTATTTGCATGGCATCTTCCCCAAACTCAAGCCATGCTTTATTGAAACAGCACAGACTGGATATAATTTCCCTGCGTGCACACAATTTTGAAATAATGTTTACAAACTTAAGTGAACAGATCTCATTTGTATGCTTTCTGTGTCAAGCTTTCCATACTTTTCTCAGTTGTTTCAGGCTTAATTCATTTACTTCTTTCACACTTATTTATTGGAGTCTTGGTGGTTAGGGTGTGTTTAAAGGCCGAAGTGTTTATAGTCCATGAAGTGGCTATAATCAGTGACTATTCAAGCGGTGAGTGGATGAAAGTGACTAATCCCATCTGCTGTTTGCTCAGAGGTAATGGTCATTGATGTGTTGTGATAGAGCCCCGCCCATTCCAATTAGCCCCCACCCATTCATTTACTTCCTGTAGCCCCTTTTGCTTTGCAGGTCACCAGCCACCATTGTTTATACTGTATGCACAATTCATACCTCTCAACTGTTTAGAAAATTTTGCCTTGTCACTCATATATTTTTAATTTTATTTTAAGTTAGTGTGGATTACAGCCATTCAGTAGTGATAAACTTTAGAGTTTCATTATACATATCTCTCAACCTCTTAGAGCAGGAAATCTGGACAAAGTCATAAATAAAAGTAGGACAAAGGACCAAAAATAGGGACAATTTTTTAAATATTGCTCTTACAAACTTGAAAGTTGATAGAATAACAGGTTTCATATTAGCATACATTTTCTGAAGGGTATGAAGCCTAAAACTCAAATGTCTGTCATTATTTTCTAACTTCAATCTTTAATGAGTTGCCACTAATTTTCCAGTAAACAACAATTTAATGAAAAGTGGGCCAAAAATATAGGGCGAAAATCTGTCCAGTTGAGAGGAATGGTTTCATACTACTTATTGTTGAGAAAATGAACATCGATGCAAAACATGTTCTGTAAAGTGAATTAGAGAAATATTTAAAAACTTCTCCTGATCCCACCACATTGTTTGCCTACATCCAGAATTCTTGAGTAAAGATGTTGAGAGGTATGGCAGGGTCTTCAGAGCCACTACATTAGTCATCCTTAGTTTTCCAGTTATTTTTCTGCATACATGAGTGTATGTATGTAAATTGTATTTATTCATTGCCTGTGTAAATCTGGTAAGTCCAACTGGGTCAAGTCATTTTATTATATGCAGAGAGCCAGGGTGCACATCTGCATTAAACACAATTCAACCACAAAAGAGACATTTTTATAGAATGTGTGTTTTTTGATAATATGCAGAAATATATTATGAATGCTTTCAGGTAGATGAGCTCCACATCTCATAAGTTTAAAGAAAAAAGCACAGCTGTTCAGTGCATGCACTACATGATTAGATTTAAGAGACCTGCTTATCAATCTTAACAGAAGCTGTTTCTGCCAAGGTGGAGCAGAACAAGGCTGAATATCATTGTCTGTAGTGACAGAAGACACATCTTGTTACAGAGTACCAAATGACTGTTGGTCTTTACAGAGTGCCCCTTAGAAGTTGTTGCATTTCAGACCAGTCAACAGCCAGGAACCTATATGAAGGTTACAGTGAGAAGAAATGGATGACTGTATAGTGTGTCAAGTCATAAGATGAGGTGAAAGATTAGTTTTAGTAAGAAGTCATCTGCGGACCATGTCCAATATCAGGTGTAATAGAATAATTCTATTTGCCGAGTGTAAAGAATTATATGTATGTGTTAGTTGTAGGATCAGTGGCTTTAGATTACATCACACTAAAGGCAGGTACCGTGTGTTTTAAGGAGATCCAGGATTTTTTTTCTCTTTATTTGTTTGTTTGTTTTGCTAATTTAAAAACACCTAGAGTTAGAAAGTGTTTTACCTCTAAAGACAGGGAGCTCTCTTTGGCAAGTACAGACTTGCTGAAAACCTGCCCTTCGTGGTCTTCAAATTTGAGGTTTATCTGAGGTTTTTCTAATGGAAAGACTAGAGAAGGCATTATTGTCCTTCTAGAATTTAGCCAGTCTAACAATCCTCTAAATGTCTGCATGAGTTCTGCAGAGACTTCTGCAGGAATTGCAAAGCTGACTGAGTAAAAGACAGCCATCTAATTTCAGTTACCCCAGCCCGGATAGTGCCCTACAGTGCTGGGTGCTACATAACAAAGGTTGCCATCCTGTAATGCACCATGCATAGTACTCTCAGAGGTTCCTCTGTTAGGAGTGATAGTATGAGCCCCATTCACCTCACAATCAGTTTAAACAGCTGTATCCTTGGGCATTAGACTGAGTCATTGAATATTCTGGCCTTCATTAGGCCTAGAACATGCAGATGGGCCCAAGCCTGCACCATGCTCTGTGTCTTTGCCCAGGCAGCTAAAGGCATGACCTTCTTCTGCAACAGGAAGAACTGGGATTGGAGAGTGTCCAACTTCATCCTGGTAAAGGACTTTTTTCTGATATATGGATATAGAGGCCCTCCATTGATGTGATGGCCTGCTTCTTCCTCTGGAGACCGTTGACTAGTTCATGATTAGTCTGACTAAACAGCTCTTACTCCAAAAAGTGGGTATCCAAGATTCATTCCTGAGTTCTTCCTTAAGTGAAGATAGACTCAACCATAGCATTCCGTTTGAACAAAGAGTGGAGTGTGTATCTGTAGCCAAAATAACATCATGTCAAAACTTCACTAGGCCATAATGTATGCCTATCACTCTACAGACATCACAGTCTGTATCTCGCAAAAGCCAGCCTTGAGATGAAACTCAGAGAGGTCATCAGTCTTAGCCAGTGCCTTGCTCAGTAGGTGGCTAGAACAATGGCAGCATGCATAATCAAGAGCCAGTGCTCCGTTGTGGCATAGAAGTATACTGTTTTTCTTCTCCTGTCTTGCATTCTACACTCTTTGCTCATGGTAAAGTGGCAAAATACTGTGGTCTCTGGAATGCTAGATTGAAGAGATTGCATAGGACCCAGTACTGTGATGTTTTTTTTATTTGGACTGCCCACTACACAGGTGGTTTGTAAAGGGCGTTATCCTTTTGGGAGGCTGTAAACACAGGAAACCACAAGGCTAGTTTAATAGCATGACATGACAGACTTCCACCTACTCTTACAGTGCCTCTAACAACAGGCTCTAGCTCCTCCAGATTCTTTCCCAGAAAATCTGCTAGTTCTTATTGGGTGGAAGAGATAGATGAATGAGGCCAGCTATAACTGTTTTTTAAGCCTGGGGACATGTCCAGGTTTGACAGAGGAGCAGAAGGAGGAGGTAGGCTTTGACCTCATTTAAACTTTCTTGAGGGAGTATCACTGGTTTGTTAAAAGTAAGCATGAGTGTGTGACAAATGAGTTTGGGAAGTGGCTGTAGGGAATAAGCCAGCCAGTGAGAATGCTGGGTGGACAGGTGCCTTTACTAGGCCTAGTGGTGGTGTGGGGTTCAGAGTGAACACCTGAATAGTAATATTCTGCCTACATGTCTCAAGCTATTGACAGACATTTAACATTTGCTTGATGTCTTAGCAGTGAGATGCAAGCCCCAAAATGAAGTGTCAGATGGTCTTACAGAGCCAGGATCTGCTTGCCCATGAGAGCTGGAGGGAGGCTCACTCCACCGAAGGAATTGCCTAGTCTTGAGCATCCCATCTATGAGAAAATTGGTCCAAAGACCAAACATCAGGATTAAGGTGGGCAGCAGCTAATGAGAAGAGATAAAAAGGTGTGAGAATCTCTGGGTGCATCTCCAAGGAAGTAACAGAGCTGAGGCCATTCTTTTGCCAAGACCTAAGACTGGTTAAGGCTTGAATCTTCACTGTCTGAAGGTGATCTCACTATTGGAAGAGTCCATCTAATGTGCTGAATACTGGACTTGTATCTGGTTATAAACTGAAGTTGGGCTCCAAACACTTGTCTTTGAGGAGATGTTCTGAGTTGTGCTTGAAACTATGAGGAGAATTCTACTGCTGGTCTCCAGAAGTACAGTATAGATGCTTGTTGTTATGCTTAGTTTTGTAAATGTAAAAAAACTTTTACTGACAGTAGCAAGGATTGAATTCTGAACTATATCAGTGGCAAAATGAAGCAAGAAAAAATACTGACCATTTGAGATGTGCATGCTTAAATAGCTTGCATATTGTATCACTTTATATATTTTTGTATTTAATCAAGTATCCATCTGTGTTGAGTGTTGCTCAAAATAAGACAAATTCTGATTGTTAAGATGCATTACCCAATCAAGGGGCCCATCATGGAGGGTCTTCAAGATTAGGTTTTAGTTTTTAACATTGGCTGCAAGGTTCAGTGTTCATTCATGACTTCTGGTCGCTGCTTTTGTGGAGTTTGCGTATTTCTCTACCATCTTAATAGGTTTCCTCTGGGTAGTCTGGTTTTCTATCTTCTTGCAAAAATATTGCGATTAATTGGTTACACATTGCATTTATCCTTGTGGGAGAAAAAGGTACATGGACCAGCCCATTTGTGCATTAAAGAATAAATAATAAGAATTAAACCATTTTCTAATAGCTGTCATGGTTCTTCAAATTACCTGTTTCTAGGGAGGTATACCTTGATTCCACCTCCATGGAGGACTTTGTATTTCTTATATGGTAGGGAGACAGTATAATGCCTCCGAGGTCTTATGGGGTGCTCAGATCGTTTCTTGTAATGACTGTAGCAGTGATCAAGACTCTTATCTGCAGGCAGCTAAGGACCAGCCTAGAATGTGAAAACAATGTCCTCCTATATCCCTGCCCTCTGGCCATAGCACAGAAACAAGGGCTGTCTGCATCTGTTAAGATGGAATTATGGGGCTGGAGGAACGTACTTTGGCTGCTGTTAGTGCTTTGCTAATGGATACAGGATATTCACAGTTTGGCCATTCTCTGGCTGGACCTCAGCTGCAATTGCAATGAATTTTTTGAGGTCTGTGATGAAGCTGGCAGAGAAGACCATAGAGCAGCTTGCTTTAAAAATTGTGGCTTGAGTGAGTTTTGTTTTGAGTTTTCACTGAAGTGACGTTGTCTTTAATATAGCCCGTCCAACCACAATCATTCTGCAACATGAAGTCATCAGTGAGCAGTACTAATGCTAGGTGTAAACGTTCTTCCCTCCAACTCAATAAATGGTACTGCTGACATCACGTGTGCAGGGAATTCTGTGCAAGCCCTTGTTCAGGCAACTGCATATCATATTATTCATATCTAGGACAATTTTGACACAAATTATATTTATTTTAATTGCTTAATTCATTTGTTTATTGATTTATTTACATTTATGATTTCATAATGGCTAAGTGGACTGGTCTGTAGACCATTTTCAGCCATGTCCCGACAATTTGGATCATAAATGATATGATTAATAGTTAGTGCTATTCCAGCAGTGTCCTCAATAATAATTCCTGCTATCATCAGAACACACACATACTTTTTAGGTTGCTGTCTTGCTTTTACCAGGTGTTGGAAGCTGGTACTGGTTTTAGTATCTTTTATACCACTGGGCACTTTTTAAATGTAATAGACCTTGTGCAGTATATATGGTAGTTTTAGCAGGTGACATTTTCTTTCTCAAAACATCAATGCTGCCATTTTATACACATATTTCAGAGCACTTGTATACTACATTTCACAAGACAGTATTAATATAATAACCATACCTCTCAACCACTTAAAGCAAGAATTTTGGACAAAGCTATAAATAATGGAAACATAGAAACAGACAACTGGTGCCAGAGCCATGGCCTCAAGCTAAACGCCAAAAAGTGTAAAGTCATCCCCTTTGGCAAAAACAAAGTGCCCACAAATTACCACATAGGTGGTAATCCATTAAGTACAGAAGAAGTAATTAGGGATCTGGGGACCCAAGTTGATAGCAATCTCTCATTTGACAACCACGTGGCCAAAGTGGTTAGAAAAACATTTTATATAGCCCACCTAATCATGAAGGGATTCACATCTAGATCAGGGGAGGTCATCGTGCCTCTTTACTCATCCCTCATCAGGCCCATAATTGAGTACAATGCCCCTTTTGGGATGTACCTTACCAGACACCTGCAGCAACTGGAAAGACCCCAAAAGTACCTCACCAAGAGGATCAAAGGGCTCAAACAGATGCCATATGCTGCCCGGTTAAAGAAACTCCAGCTCTACTCAGTGGCATACTGCCTGTTCAGAGGCGATCTGTGCCTGACGATAAAGCCATGTCCAACCCGAATTAATGGACATGCTGCACCTCAGAAAATCCAAATCCCATCGAGCTATGCTCGAGAGACTTGAACCTCAGCACTGAAATAAATAGGACATGCTGGAGGGACAGATTCATAACCCAGAGGCTCCCTTCACTCTGGAATAAAATCCCAGTCCAGGTTAGGCAGAGTCCCTCATTGACTCTCTTCAAGAGGAATCTTGATGAGTGGATGGGAGATCGTAGGTTTACCCCGGGTATCACTTCTGTGTCACTGTTAGACAGAGGCACAGTATACTAACCTCGAAAAAGGGCATAGCAAAATTAATTTAAAATGGGTGGCGAAAGCCAAACACACTCTGGCTAGGCTTATAAATGCCCTAGGGCAGATAGCCTAGTATGAACCTATGAACCTATGGGAGGACAAAGGACCAAAAATAGGGATACTTTTGAAATATTGCTCTTATAAACGTAGAAAGTTGATAGAATAACAAGTTTTCCATGAGCATAAATTTTCTGAAGGGTATGAAGTCTAAAACTCAAATGCTTGTCACTATTTTCTGATTTCCATTTTCAATGATTTGCCAATCATTTGCCAGAAAGACAAAAATATTATGAGGAATAGACTGAAAATATGAGACAAAAATCTGGACATACTGTGAAAATCTGGACATTTGAGAGGTGTGCCTCACAACCACAAGGAGAAGAGACAAAGTCATGTACTTTGAGTTGTAAAGCTGGAAAATGAGATGGTGGTGATAAGTTTTGGGGGGGTGATGCAAATGACCCTTAGCTCCCCAGGTGAAGTGTGTGAGTACTGACAGTTTATTACTGTACTGTTCAGAATGGTGCTTTCTGTTTAAAATAAAAAACAGCATTTAATTGGATACTGTGAAAACAAGTATGTTTATTAAGGAATTGTATGCCATAACATCTGCTTTCCTTATCTGTAACACAGGTTTCAAAATATATCCATATTTGTTATGTATTTTTGTCATGTACTTATTCATGCTTTATCGTATGTGTATACCTTATTACTTTTAGTAGCTATTTATTTATTTACTACTTTTAACCAGGTAGGTGGGCTGATAACCTGGGCACAGAGGCATATAAAAAGAGTTTGTCCACTGACTTGTACAGGTTTAATATTTTATATATATATATATATATATATATATATATATATATATATATATATAGTTGTGACTGAGAGGTATATACCTTCACAATTTTATAAAAGGTAAAGACAGAGGTGGTGCCAACAGAGAGGGTTGTAGGTGTACTGACTGAAGGTGAGGTACAGCTAGGATAACCATTTGAAATGTTAGGACCCTCTAGACCGAGTTCCGAAATATGGAAACTTAATTGCCGAAAGAATAGACTTACATTTACTAAGTCTGAAATGCCATTTTTCAGCTTATTTCCTTTTTTTCTGAGGTATGGCAATCACAGAGTTAGTATATATAAACCTGGGGATTGCCCCCCCCCCCCCTTGGCAAAAAGAAGTTTTAAGAAGAAGAGTGACTTTTGAGATTCGCTCTTCTCCTGTGCTTTCAGTCTTTTTTTTTTTTGTCTTTTCGACACTTGGCATTTGGAGTGCCGATATTTCAGTAGGGAGCCTACACCTAGTATACTGTGTACCATAACTACTGTCTTTAAAACACATACATATGCTTCATTATGCAGGTGCTCGGATAGTGGAATTTAAGAGAGTAGTCTCAGCTTTTATCTCTGTTGAAGTTTATTCTATAGACCAGTCTAGAAAAAGCTCACTATTACAGCTTGTTTTATTATTACTTTCACATCAGTCAGAGCTGCCAGTATTTTTATCAGTCACATTTTACTGCAGATTTCACAAAGAAATGAACACTCATAAAAAACATGATTACTGTATACAAATATATCTGCTATATGCTTTGTTAGAAGGCACTAAGGAAGACAAGCATTTCTTCAGTGTTTTACTCATTATGAAGTCATTTTTCATTTTAATTCAAAAAAGTTCTTCTGGAATTTAAAATAATTTCCTCTGAAAGTTGGCACTAAGAAAATGGTATTTCCTTCTACATTTGTTAAAGTAAAAGTTTTGCTTGCCTGTGAATGCAGTGTAGTTTGCCCTGTGACACCTTCACTGAATATTTACTGAAGTTAACTTATTTCAGAAGTTGTGTGACATGTCACATAAAAGAGCAAGCACTCCATGTGCTTACTGAAGAGCTAAATGCAACTAGAGACTAGTTATGAATCATATAATAATAATAATTATACGAATGACATCATCCCTGCTGGTGGGTGAAACTCTTCTTTGTCTGCTCTGGCATTTTTTTCTGACTCTTCTGATTTGGAACTGCTGTCCTTTGTTTTACACTTCATGCCTGGGGTCTTCTTCTTTTCTGCATCCCATGATGTAAAAAACAAAACACTCCACTCCCTAGAAGCTCTCTTTATCTGAGAAAATGCTGACATCTGTGGGGTTGCTGAGACATGGTTTAAAGCTGTGGAGAGCACACCAACAGTGCAAGGTTATAATGTGTTCCACATATTTAAACCAGCTACTTCACAGGCAGGGACTAAAGGAGGAGGTGTCTATATTTACATCAAATATAAATATACTTCAAGGCTGGTCAAACAGGACAATGCACTTGAGCTGCTCCATGTTTAAATCACCATAGGCAAAATCCAATACCACTTCCTTGCAAGTTATAGGTCCCCCTGTATGACACAGGAAACCCATACCATGTATTTAAACTTATTAGAAACAATAACCATCCAACCCAATTCCATGTTCATGGGTAACTTTAATTACCTCACTGTTAACTGGGAATCCTGTACAGCACCAAATGTACATGCACAGAGCTTCCTGGATTTTGTAAACACAAACTCCCTGGACCAGATAGTCAATACACCAACCAGGGGTGCAACCATACTGGATATAGTCCTCACTAGTATGGGAGACTGTTGCACATCCCCTACTGTAATGCCTTCCCTGGTAAGGTCAGATCACAAAATGATCTCCTTTGAAGTAAAAATAAAACCTGGAGCCCCAGCTAAACCTGGAATATTCAGGAACTATTCTAAAGCTAGCCTCCTGCTATTAAGTGAGAACCTTGCAAAATTTCAAGCCCACATAAACCCTGAGAACACGGCTGCCTATGCAGAACTGTTCACAGAAACCCTGTATAAGCATGTTAATAGCTACACAGAGGCAACTGTACCCACCAGGAAGAAATACAGAAGTAACTGAAAAAACAAGCCACCCTGGTGGAACCACAAAATCAGTAGGCTGTATAACAGGAGGAAGAAAATCATGGCAAAAATTAGGAGGTGCAGCACCCAGTGGGATAAAATCACTCTCATCAAACTAAACAAAACTCAGAAGACAAATAAAGTCTACCAAAGCCATATTTGAGGTAAGTTTGGCCTCCCAGGCCAAAGACAATCACAAAGCATTCTTTAGCTGTGTATGCAACCTCAAAGGCAATACACAGTTGTATGCAGAGCTCATTGTAAATGGAGCCACCTGTACTGAGCCAGAAGATATAGCAAACCTCCTGGCTGATAAATTCAGCTCCAACTTTCCCCATCAACCTTCCCTCAGGAAATCTCATCAAATATAGCTCCCCTCACTATCACTAGGGAACAGGTCCTTAATGCTCTCTCTAAGACCAAGAGCACTGCATCAATGGGCCCAGACAATATCCCAGGATGCCTTCTAAATAGCATGAAACATGACCTATCAAAGCCTCTGGAATTATTTAACTGTAGCCTCCAAACAGGCTTCGTGCCTCATGAATGGAGAAAGGCAACATTCATCCCTCTGCACAAAGGTGGGCCATCTACAGACCCATAAGTCTCACTAGTCTTATATGTAAAGCCATGAAAAGAATTATCATGGAGATGATCAATAGAGATATAGTAAACCTCCAGACACTGGACCCAACCCAATTTGTTTTTGTCAAGGGCAGATCATGCCTATGCAACCTGGTGGACGTCTTTGAGAAGGTCACCAAAGCATTGGATGAGGGCAGAATCCTTCACACTGCCTACCTTTATCTGGCCAAGGCATTTGACACAGTACCCTACTCGGGCATTGTTGACAAACTCAAGGGGTTCGGTACAAACCCGTATGTCACCCGGTGGATAGACAAATGGCTCACAGACAGGATCCAGGAAGTTAGAACTGGGGAGTCTACCTCTACAAAGAGCCCAGTCACAAGTGGAGTCCCTCAGGGATCAGTCCTTGGTCTGCTCCTTTTTGGCATTTACTTCTCAGAAGTCAAGGCCAATGTCAGTGGTCTCTGGATGACTAAATGTGCAGATGATTGCAAATTAGGAGCTGTCATTGAATCTCACAGTGACACAAATGTTCTGCAGGAGGGGCTGACACAGACAAACAACTGGTGTCAGAGCCATGGACTATAACTAATTTCCAAGAAATGCATAATAGTATACTTTGAGAAATCATCCATCCCTGGTAACTATCATATTGACAACACACCCCTTAGAGCTGACCTAGTAGTCAGGGACTTAGGGACACACACACATAGTACTCTAGCCTTTGACCATCATGTGTCTACAGTGGTGAGGAAATCATTCTATGTTGCGCAACTTATAAACAAAGGTATGGCATTGAAGTTAAAGGAAGTCATTGTTCCACTGTATTTTGCATTCATCAGATCTATCATTGAGTACTGGTGGCCCCTTTGGTATGTACCTAACCAGGCATATCCAACAAATGGAACATCTACAAAGGTTCCTCACTAAAGGAATACAGGGCTTAAGTAAAATGTCCTATACAAACCACCTCAAGGCCCTATCCCTGTATTCTGTCTCCTACAGGCTTTTGAGAGGAGATCTATGCCTGGCATACAAGGCATTGTCAGACCCCACTCTGATGGACCTCCTGCATATCCACAAAACAAACAGCACCGGAATTACCCATTCTAAAAACTTAAACCTTGCCTGTGATATAAATAGGACCTGCAGGAGAGATAAGTATGTACCCCGTCTATGGAACTGGCTCCCCATCCTTGTGAAGCAGAGTTCCACCCTAACCCAATTCAAGTGCAACTTGGACATTGGGATGGGAAACTGGAAATTCATACCTGGTTTGGCACCTACAGTGGATATAAAAAGTGTAAACAGCCCTGTTAAAATGCCAGGTTTTTGTGAGATAAAAAAATGAGACCACAATAAATCATTTCAAAATGTTTCCCTCTTTTAATGTGGCCTATAACCTGTACAATTAAATTGAAAAACAAATCTGTTAGGGGAAAAAATATAAAAAATAAAAATCTTACAATACGCTGGTTGCATAAGTGTGCACACCCTTAAACTAATACTATGTTGTGTGTGCACATCCTTAAACTAATATTTTGTTGAAGCATCTTTTCATTTAATTACAGCATTCAGTCTTCCTGGGTACACACCTGCCATTAATTAAAGAGACTCTGATTAACCCCAAATAAAGATCAACTGTCCTAGTAGGATTTTCCTTACATTTACTCAGTTGCCTGCTACAGCAAAAGCCAAGGTTTGCAGAGAGCTTACAAAGCATCAAAGGGATCTCATTGTTGAAAGGTATCAGTCAGGAGAAGGGTACAAAAAAATTTCCACAGCATTACCATGGAGCACAGTGAAGAGAGTCATCAAAAAGTGGAGAATATATGGGACAACAGTGACATTGGAAAGAACTGGACTTCCCTCCAAAACTGATAAAAAGACTACATAAAAAGTGGTCAGGGAGGCTGCCAAGAGACCTACAGCAACACTGAAGGAGCTGCAGGAATTTCTGGCAAGTACTGGTTGTGTACTACATGTGACAACAATCTCCCGTATTCTCCATATGTCTGGACTATAGGGTAGGGTTGCAAGACGGAAGCTTTTTCTTACACAGAAAAACATCCAGACCCGGCTAAAATTTGCAAAACAATACATCAAGTCTCCCAAAAGCATGATGGAAAATGTTTTATGGTCTGAGACCAAGGCTGAACTTTTTGGCCACAATTTGAAAAGGTACGTTTGGCGCAAAAGCAACACTTTGCTTCACCAGGAGAACACCATCCCCACAGCAAAGCATAGTGGTGGCAGTATCATGCTTTGGAGGCGGTTTTCTTCAGCTGGAAATGGGGTTTTAGTCAAGGTGGAGGGAATTATGAACAGTTCCAAATACCAGTCACTTTTGGCCCAAAAACGTCAGGTGTCTTCTAGAAAGCTGAAGATGAATTTAACCTTTCAACACGACAATGACCCCAGCATGCATCCAAATCAACAAAAGAATGGCTTCACCAGAAGAAAATTAAAGTTTTGACATGGCCCAGCCAGTGTGTGTGGTGATTTGAAGAGGGCTGTGCACAAGAGATGCCCTTGCAATCTGATAGATTTGGAGTGCTTTTGCAAGGCAGAGTGGACAAATATTGCTAAGTCAAGATGTGCCATGCTGATAGACTCCTACCCAAGAAGACTGAATGTTGTAATTAAATGAAAAGGTGCTTAAACAAAGTATTAGGTTAAGGGTGTGCACACACAATAAAGTATTATTTTAAGGGTGTACACACTTATGCAACCAGTTTATTGTATGTTTTTTATTTTTTATATTTTTCCCCCTAATAGATTTGTTTGTTTTTCAGTTGAATTGTACAGGTTATAGGTCAGATTAAAGGTGGGAAAAGTTTTGAAATGATTTATTGTGGTCTCATTTTTTATATCTCAAAAACATGGCATTTTAACGGGGGGGGGTGTACACTTTTTATATCCACTGTATGTCTCTAATGGCCACAGGTATTCTGTAAATGGTTCATCTCCTAGGCCCATTCTTACACTTGTCAGTGATTTGGGATACATAGCTAGGCTTAAAAAGGCCCTTGTGGTGATTAGCCTAGTAAACACCTATGGATGTGATTAATGGATTTGGTTTTTGGTATTCAGTTGATGGATTTTTGGTCCTGCTTCTACTACTCTTACTTGTAGCTAATGTTTTGTGCCATGAACCACTTGTTAAATGAGCTGTTGGATTCAATAGTGGCATTCACACTGCTGACCCTAGAGCTTTACCAGACAGGGGATCCTTTGCACTTAAAAGATGGTAAGGAGCACCATCCATACATTCTTCAAAACTGAAAGGAACTAGACCTCTAAGGAGGCAATGATGGCAAGCTGAACCTCAATCAAAGGATGGGCAGAGAGAAGAGCACAGATGTCATACTAACTGGGCATAAAAGGATGAGCATTAGGGAAACATAGTTTGAAAATGTTTTCATTTGGGTTCTGTGCATCCACCATAGTTACGATCAGCCACCGTTTTCTCTTTTACATAAGAGATTGAGGCTGGTGACCATTTTTCAGCAGTAAAATGTAGTCATTTCCTGGTGTTGGAAAAAAACATAACCTTGCATGGGCGCTCATCCATTTATGCCCTCTTCAAGTTATTGACTGATCTGCAGTCTGCCATCACTACCTCCTTGGTGATGTACAGACTTGAGCTGTGTATCAGGGGTAAGCAGTCTCTTCCAGCTGATTTAAAGTGAACATCTCTATAGATATATTTTTCCTCGCCATTGCCAACTTACTTCACTCTACTTCATCTACTGTTTGGACAAGCACAGCCACCATCCCACACATGTTCTCCTTTCATTTATTCTCCTTTTACCTGCTTTATCCAAATCATTGTTCCCCCCCACACACACACACACACACATTTTCAGCACACGTACCTACAGGTAGTTTGGAGGATCATCAGTTCACCTGCAGTATGTTTTAGTCTCTGTTTCTTATACTCCATGTTTCTGTAACAGCTGTGGTATCCCTTTACCCATCTATTGGCAATTCTAGCATCCTATTCACTTTGATAAGAAGGCTTCTATGAGTTCACAGCATTGTCATTTACACTGTTTCCTTCTTACTGTCACTCCACTGTCAGACCCCCATCTCTTATTTATTTAGTAGTGTTAATGCTCTTTCTCTTAGAGTTTTCCTTTAACGTCCATTTCCACTTTTAATGTCACTGTACCTGTAATATAGTCATCCTGACTTTTTCTCTGCCTACTGTATTTTATATGGCACTATGTTAGCATAATACCAGTGATGAACACTTTTGGATCATGCTTGCAATGTGTAGTTAACTCCCTGCTTATGGTTAATATTTGTTTCATTCAGACAGATTTGATTCAATGCTTTGACCCTGTGCACTACTGTTAGGTTGGTTAAACTCTACATTTTTGTGAGACTGTGAAATTACCTTACTGTAATCTACACCCACAGTTCAGCTACATAGCAGTAAAAGATTCAATGCCCACCACACAGTTTTGTTTTTTTTTTTTTTTGTTAGTGCTGTATGGATTCTTTTGTTGCAGCCCTAATCCTGACATCTTAAAGGCATAGACCAACAGACAGGGGAAAGCTTCTTTTGATAAGGAACATGCTAATAAATGAGGCTGGGAAAAGTGAATGACTGGGAAATAGAAGAAAATGCTGTTTATTATTGCTATTATGCATGTGTTCTTATTTGTTATTATTATTCACAGAATGTTTCATGACAGCATGAAAGATGTAAAACGGTGGAGATCAAGAAGGAAACAGTGCAAATAATTACTTCAGTTTAAGCTTGCCAAAGGGTAACATTTCTTAAATAGGACAGCGTCAGTAAATCAGACTCAATCAAGTTAAAGCCAGATATAGTCAAACATTTGCTGACATAATCAGTGCACTTTTCATGCTCTAGTTAATGCTTTCTTGATGAAGGTTATACGTGTGTGTGTGTGTGTGTGTGTGTGTGTGTGTGTGTGTGTGTGTGTGTGTGTCTGTATCTGTGTAAGTGTGAGCATGCATATACAAGTCCCTATGCTTTTCATGTGCTTCCCTAAGGTTCAACTAACTGGAACTATAGTTGAGTGAAAAAAAAGTCAGAGCTTCAGCTCGTCAAAATAACTTTAAAAATTAAAAAAACAATTTTTTTTTTTTTTGCAGGAAGTGAAACATCCCTTCACACCCCATTATTGTCCTAACTCCACAGTTGTATGACCACTAAAAAAAGAGAAAAGACCGCAAACACTGCTCATGCGCCATTAGACATTGTATTGTCAACGATTTTCTGTAAATGTGAAATACTGATTGATGAGATCAACAATAGAAACTTGAAAATGAAAAGCTGATACCACCTCTGGTTAATACATGAAGTTTAAGATTACATGTACAGTGTGTGTGTCTGTGCATGTGAGAGACAGAGATTCATATTTTACTTATTGTGTGTATGCGAGATTCATATTCTGCTCACAGGGGTGGGAGACTTATGCCTGAGTGGCAAAACTGGAATACTACTACTATGAGAAAAAACTGAATCACCCACAACCCTGCAATAGTGTATTACTATTATACAATGGTATTATTAAAAAAAGTGTACTGTTTTTAATGAGGCAGTTGTACTATTTGGCATTTCTGTGATATAAATCAGATTTAATATGACCTAAGCACCTGCAAGCCACAGACATGAGTGGCGGATCCAGGAATCTGCAAAAGGGGGTGCGCAGTCTGGTTAGTCAACTATCAGGGTTGGAGTGACACTGTTTTTCGGGGATGTGTAAAGATCACCTGAAGATGCTTTGACATCATGTTTGAAAAGACAGCAATATACATTCAGTTGATAAATAGATAGGTAAATGACCTCTAATACAATGTTCATGGAGATAGTTAACACTAAAAGGCATCTTCTCATAGGCTCATAGTTTCATAGGTGTGTACTAAGCTAATGGCCTTGGAGCCTTTACAAGCCTAGCCTATAGGATTGGCCTGGCATCTTCTGATACCTAATATAATTGTAGTACAGTAAACAACTGTAGTAGACAGGTGGGGTAGTTGCAGATAGGCTGTTTTACCTCTACACTCTGAGGCAATCAAATTCTCTGAAGTAACTGCAGGTATTCACTGAGCTGGAGAATTTACTCATAAGTTAGCCGCTATAGACATGATACCTACTGCAGATTAGATGGTACCACTCTGTAGCTGGGATGTATGCATGGTGCGGATTATTCTTGCTTGCTTACTGGCTATTAAAACATTGTGCTCCAGTATCAATATCACTTTCTTTACATTCGAACTTTTCACCTTATTTGACATGGGATAAAAGTAATTTAAAGTGGCTGTGTCACATCTGCAGATAAGCTAGGAGTCATATGATGCTATCCTGTGTGCTGAGAACACACCCTTCACGCCCAACTTCAATGCCTACTACTCATTCAGATTCTTGACTTTGAAAGTCCCCATGGCTGGTGGAGGGTTATCTATATACCTCCAGAGCTCCATCATAACTGGGCTTATACAGTGAAATAATGACCTAGAAATGGTCCATGCATTGTTAATGTAAATAAGATAATCTACTACATACTAGCCCATTATCAATCCCCTTTCATGTCACTAGCAACTTATGAAAACATACCTAAACAAACTGAGGTCACCATACCTCTCAACCTACAGATGTCAAAAATACAGACAAAGGCTCTTAGAAAGCAGATACATCCAGCCAAAAATATGGACAGCTAAATTTGTATACCTATTAGCTAACATCATAACTCCTACTTCACTATGACTATTAGAAAAAGGCGGAGATAGGTATAAAAAATGAATCATACAGGCATAGTAATTCCAAAGTGGAGGCCTTTCCCTTTTCATAAGGAAAGGTGATGGTGGAATACAGAAGTCCAGGAAGTCATAAAAGGAAAGAAAGAAGCAGTTCAGGAAAAAGTGGAAGACAGACAAGATTGACCAGGCTAGGAAGGTAAACTGGTTGGCTAGCTCAGAAAGGAGTTGCAATAGCAAAGAAAAGGGCATCAGAGGCAGTCTATCAGCTTCTGAAAAGTGACTCGGTATGTGGCACAAAGACACTGTATAAGGTTGCAAGACAAAGACAGAAAGATAAAGAAAACAGACACCCTTCATAAAGGATGCCAGCAAAAACCTGCTCACCAGTGCACAGGACATCAAAGGAAGAGGGGAGGAGTACATTCAGCACTTTCTGAATGAAGAAAACCCCATAGAAGCTGTACTGCCCCAGACACAGCCTGCAATGAGAGAAGAGGTATCCATCCTAGAAGAGGCAAGAATAGCACTCAGGCAAATGAAGTCAGGGAAAGCAGCGGGCTCAGACGAAGTTACAGCAGAGATGATATAGATGAAGAAATGAGGACAAAAGAGCAGAAGCTAAAGTAACTCCAATTGCAGAAAAGATCAAAGAACAGATTACAGTGGTTCAGGCACATGTGCAGAAAAGCAGAAGACAATCTGGTGAAGACGATTTGGGACAGGCAGGAAGAAAGTCAGGGAAATGAGGGCATCCAAGCAAAGAGGTAGATGGATTGTGTGAGAGAAGATCTGCAAAAGTCAGGCAGAAGTAAGGCGATGAATCGAGAGAGATGGTGACAGTTAACATGATCCCTGACCCCATATAGAAAATGGGGAAAAAGGGAGGTTAGTGATGATGGTAAGATGGATAGTAGACTGTCTAAAACATAGAATCTTCATAGTGTCAGTGGCAATTGTCTTACCAAGAAGCATGAAGGCAACCAGTCCTGTCTCGAGTGCTCAGTAGTTAAACACCTTCTCTTGGCATTTACTTTTTTTTTATCTGTAGGCCATAAACAAGGATCTTTGGTTAACGAAGTTTGCAGATGACTGCAAACAGCCCCAATTCCCCTACCCTTTACCAATAACTAGTGTATGGAAAACGGGCTCAGATTAAATGCAAACAAGTGCAATATTGTCTCCTTTAGTAGAAAGCACATGTGGTAGAATCATGTTTAGTCACAAACATGTTGTGGATGTATTTTGGGTTGAATTTTTTTCTGTGGGAAATCACTGATGGTGTAATGCCTGTACGCCAGCAGTGATGCCCTGTTTTAAGAAATTTTCCCAGCTCTGATTTGGTGCATCTGTGGAATTAGTGTATGTAATTCAGCCCCCTCCCCCCAAAAAACATTTGCAGTGCTATTTTCAGCCCTTGTGTATTTTGGAAAATTCTGCATTTTGTTTGTAGCAGAACTATTTTGTCTAGTTTTGACTAAGTGTAACTGTAACAAAAGATGTATTAATAAACAACTCCTCACTGTCTCCTGCAAGAACAGCTCTTAACATCCACCTGACATGGCTTCCACCCAGCATACAGTACAACTACTGCTCCACTGTCAGTCACTGACACCATAAACAAAAACAGGGACTCAGGCAAACGTGTTTTGCCTTTTTCCTTGACCTGTCTAAAGCCTACAGTATAGTTTCTCACCCTAAACTCATGTGTAACATGAAGTAAAAACCTAGACATTTTACAAAATTCTAGACAGTTGAGAAGTATCGGTAGGGGAGCTACAGTATTTTGCCTTTTTTTACAACCTAAGATAAAATGCTTTATAACAGAAGAAAAGTTTTATCCCAAAATTTCTTGGAGAGGCTCATATCTATCGACCTATTTTCTCAAGAATTTGGGACAAAGGGACAAAATCAGGGACAAATTGTAAGTATTGATTCTTATAAGCGTAAGAAAGTTGCTAGAATAAAACATATACACACACATTTTACATGGAGCAGACCAAAACATGTGACAAAAATGTGGATGACTGAGAAGTATAGACTAGATAAGATGATGAAAAATAAAGAAAACATATTTTAGATAAATAGTCTTCAGAAAGATGCATTTGCTCTAATGAACTGTACCGAACTGCACTTCATTTTCAAGATGCTGCTACAACGCATATTAAAACATGTTTTATTTATAACTGCATTCCGTTAAAGAGTTAGGCATTTATATGTTTTGTCACCCCCCCCAAAAAAAAAAGTCTAATCAGACTATGAGGCATACCTTTGAACTTCTTAACTCAGTCATTCTGTACATGTCAGAGACTCTCTGCTCCCTGAAAGCGATAATGCTGTGCTTATTTGATTACCCGGAAAGTTCAACTGGATAGGTGCCTATTTTCAGCCAAGGCCTGGAGAGAAAAGCCCCATAGTGTTGCAAAAACACTGTAAGATAATGTTGCAGTCTTCAAAAAATACAAAAACATCAAAATAATTTTGTTTAGAAGTCCAAAAGACTATAAGTTTAAATAATCATACCAAGTTAAATATAATATGAAAGCATTGGTTAAGAATAGATGCAACTAATATGACAATGATCTAATATTTAACTGAAGGAGGGGAGAAAGGAGGCACAGACATGAATAGGTACTTGTTCATATTTAGGAATATAGTGTCCCGTCCCTGTTAAGAGACAAGTACAAAAAATAACTTTGAATTGAAAAAGACTAACAAATATCTGTAAGTCGTCCAGTAGAAGAACCCAAGGTAAAGACAGACAGAATTTCAAGGACTACTTTAAAAGCACATGGAAACATTGCCTTGAAATGGAGATAATCCGGAAAGGTCAGTATTTCTAAAAGTAATCTTGTAGAGTTGTGTAAGGTTATAAGTCTTAGGAGGCTAGAGCAAAAGAAAAAATAGTTTCCATCCAAAATGGTTGGAAAAATCATCCCACAGCATTATCAAGGATGAAAGCAGTCAGAATTTCAGTGCCCTGCTAAAAAAGCAGTAATCAAGAAGGGGTACTGTAGTAAAGTTCAAATAGGTATATAGTATAAAATAAATATTTTTAGCTCTCAGATTTGTGCAGTAAAAATCACATACAAGTCTATATCCCATACCATGGAGTTAACACCATTAAAAACAATGGCAGCATAGTAAATGAGATGTGTCATCATTTATTTATTCATTTGATAATTGGGTAGGAGGGCTGGTCCAATGAACAAGCTCATTTTAATGTACATTTTATTTAAGTTTCATTAATTAAATGGGATAAAATGTGGATCCAAATGTACCATTTTCAGGTTTAGCCCAGAAGTGCACAGTAAAGAGAGAGACAGTGACAAGTTTACATTGGTTCAAAAAGTAGCATGCACAAAGTTTAGATATATAGGACATTTAACAGACTTAACTATACATCAAAGTTTCCTAATATGCCCATTTTACAATATATGGAAATTACATGGAGGTAGGACTACCATATATATTTTTACAGAAATGTGAGATTTTGAAAGACAAATTATAACAACAGCCAGCATAAAGACCCAAACTTGACCTTTATAAGTTGATAGGTAGATACTAGGCTATCTGCCCTAGGGCATTTATAAGCCTAGCCAGAGTGCATTTGGCTTCCGCCTCCCTATTAGATTAGCCTACTGTGCCTCTGTAAAGTAGGTCACAGAAGGTACCCTTTTAAGATTAGTTTACTGTGCCTCTGTTTAGCAGGGACACAGGAGAGATCCCGGGGTGAATTTGCGATTTCCCATCCACGCGTCCAGATTTCGCTTGAAGAGGGTCAGCGAGGGGCTATGTCTAACATAAATTGGGATTCTATTCCAGAGTGAGGGGAGCCTCTGGGAAATGAATCTGTCCCTCCAGCATGTCCTATTTATTTTTGTGCTGAGGTTTAGGTCCCTGGAGCGTGTAGCTCTAAGGGACTTGGATTTTGTGAGGTGGAGCATGTCCATTAATTCTGGGTTTGGCATGGCTTTGTACGTCAGGCATAGATCGCCTCTGAGTAGGCGGTAAGCAACTGAGTAGAGCTGGAGTTTCTTTAGTCGAGCTGCATAGGACATCTGTTTGTAGCCCATGAACCTCTTGGTGAGGTACTTTTGGGGTCTCTCCAGTTGCTGCAGGTGTCTGGTAAAGTACATCCCAAAAGGGGCATTGTATTCAATTATGGGCCTGATGAGTGATGAGTAGAGGGGCAGAATAACCTCTCTTGATCTAGATGCGAACCCTTTCGTGATAAGGTGGGCTATATAGAAGGTCTTTCTAACCACTTTGGCAATGTGATTATCAAAGCAAAGATTACTATCTACGTTGGTCCCCAAATCTCTAATTACTTCTTCCATTCTTAATGGATTACCACCTATGTGGTAATTTGTGGGCACCTTGTTTTTCCCAAAGGGGATGACTATGCGCTTTTTAGCATTTAGCTTGAGGCTGTGGCTGTGGCACCAAGCAACCATCTCTGTGAGACCCTTTTGGAGGATGCTTGTGTCAGCTGGAGATTCTATTATGGCCCCCAGTTTGCATTCATCTGCGAACTTTGTCAGCCATAATCCCCCCGTGTTAGCTTGAACCTCAGAGAAGTATATAAAGAACAAGAGAGGTCCCAGAACTGAGCCCTGTGGGACGCCACTTGTAACTGGTTTGGATTTGGACATGGCACCTATGATTCTGACCATGTGGGTTATATCTCTGAGCCAGTTTACAACCCATCTTGTGATATAGGGGTTGATATTTAAGCTGGTAAGCTTATTTATGATGCCCGAGTGGGGTATTGTGTCGAAGGCTTTTGCGAGGTCCAGGTAGGCTGTGTGGACTACCTTGCCCTCATCTATGGCTTTGGTAACTGTTTCAAAGAAATCAACTAGGTTTAAGAGGCAAGATCTGCCCTTAACAAAGCTGAATGGGTAGGGTCCAGTGTCTGGAGGCTCCCAATGTCTTTGTTTATGAGTTCCATGCTGATACGCTCCATAGCTTTACAGACCAGACTAGTCAGGCTTATGGGGCGATAGTTTCCAGGGTCCGTTGTGGCACCACCTTTGTGGAGTGGGACCACTGTAGCTTTACGCCATTCTTTGGGTACATATCCTGTAGTAAGGCTAAGTTTGAACAGTGACTTAATGTGAGGGTTCAGTTCTTCTTGGAGCTCGTGTAAGACACAGCCTTGACACCGTCCGGTCCCATAGATGCTGTGTTTTTTGCTTTGGAGAGGGTAGCTTTCACCTGTGCATCTGTGATGTCAGGGAGGTTATATTCAGTTGGGATAGGCATTTTCTCCTTTGGGGGGGAAGGGGGGGAGAAGTTTGCGCTGAATCTGTCTACCAGGATGTTGGCTATGTCTGTAGGTTCGGTATATTTTGTACCGTTATGCCACAATTCAGAGCATATCTGGGAGTTTCTGCCCATATTCCTGACATAACTAAAGAAGGCCTTGTGATTATCTTTAGTGTCTAGGGCAATTTTTCTTTCGAAACTGGCCTTTGATGATTTTATGAGGGATCGAAGTTTCTTGCTAATACTGATCAGAGATGCCTTCCCTTTTTGGGATTTTGCTCTGTCATGTAGTAGCTTCCTCCTTCTGTTGTATAGCTTATTTATGGCTGGGGTCCACCAGACCAGTCTCCTGTTTTTGGAGGAGTGAGTCTTGGTTTTATTTGGGATAGCATGATCCATGCATTCCTGCAGGTGCTCATAGAATGCATTTGTAAAGGATTCTGCGGATTGGGCTGTATTATCCTCTGGCCCAGGGGCTTTGAAGGATTCCACCTCAGTCTTGAGAAGTGCAAAGTTGGCTTTTGAGAAATTCTTTACAGTGATTTCCTTGGCTGGGGGTGGGGATGGGATATGGATGTCCAGGGGAAATTTGGTTATGGTCTGATCTTACCAATGAGGGGTTTACCTCTGGTGTGGAACATAGAGTCCCCATGTTGGTGATGATCAGGTCCAATATGTTGTTCCCTCTTGTGGGAGTGTTGACCAGTTGTTCCATTGCATTAGAGTTTATAAATTCAAGGAACCATTGGGTGAGGGTGTTTAGGCTTGAGTAGTTTTCCCAGTCAGTGTTTGGGTAGTTGAAGTCACCCAATAACGTAGTGTTTGGAGAGACCTTCATATTCTCCAGTGTTCTCAGGAATGCCAAGTGGGGTTCCTGTAATAGGGAGGGTGTTCTGTAGCAGGCTACAAACTGAAAGGCAGTTTTGCCCGCTGTTAGTTGCACATGGATGGTTTCCGATGCTTCGTGCAGAGCCACTAAGCTGGAGGTGTAGGTATCTTTGATGAATATAGATACTCCCCCTCCTTTTGTGCTTCGGTCTGAGTTTTGGGGCTGAAACGCATGGTATGAGTTATAACCTGGTAGTGCTGGGGTGCTCTCAGGTGCCTTGAACCAGGTTTCTGTTACTGCACAGACATTGATTTTCTCCATACTGAGGAGAGCGTCGAGTGCGTGCATCTTGAGGTGTAGACTTCTGGCACTGAGTAGCATTACCTTTAGTTTATTTTTATCCTTGGGTTGTCTATGGAGGTGGGTTTGTCCTTTGAGCCTTGCCTAAAAAAGGCACTATGGGGGTGGCAAGAGCCTTGGCCAGTATACGAAAGCCTAAGGGTGACAGGTGCAAGCCGTCCCTAGCGAAGCAACGTGGCTTGTCGAGCATGTCATCCCAGGCTGACAGACACTGGATCCCCTTTGAATGACACCAATACTTCAGCCAATTGTTGTAACTGATCATTTTGTCTTTATACTGTGGCATCATTCTTGGTGAGTGCAAGATGCTACTCGAGGTCAGGGTCATACCAGCCTGGGCTACATGGTCAGAGAGCTCCTCTATGTCTCTTTTCATGTAGTCCAGGGAGGTACGTCTCAGGTCATTCACACCAGCATGGGCAATGATGGAGTCATACTTGTACTTGCTTTGGAGTGACGTCAGTGCTTGCTTTATGTGGTGGATCCTGGCACCCGACAGGCAGCTTACAGTGACCTTCTCCTTGTTCAGTCTGGTGAGCGGGACGTCAGTGTGCCGGACAATAGAGTCCCCTATAACAAGTGTATTTGGTGTGTTGTTGATTTTGTGAGATATGTGATTCGTGGGTATTGTTGAGGGGTGGCTGTTGCTTGGATATCTGCTTAGGAGGTCTTTGCTGTTTAGGCAGATTTTTATTTAGAGCCTCTGAGTATGTTTTTGTGTGTTTATGTGTTGGGTATGCAGATGCAATAGGTCTGTGTGAGACTGGATTTATGGTGTGGGTGGTTACCTTTTCCTCCTGACTGGCTGTGCCAGTCTTGGGTTGAGAGAGCTCTGCCTCCAGTTTGGCTGTGTAACTGCATCTCTCACATGTATTAGAGTTTGTTGGAAGGAGGAGAAGGTTGTCTGTGTACATAAGGCAATTGTAGCATTGCCTCAGAATTCCCAGATTCACCAGCTGGACTGGAGAGTAACCTTGAAACTGACCCTTGGACATACCAGATTAGTATAGGGAACTGTTATGCCAAAATAAAAACTCTCTCTTGTACAGTATTAGTATTGTTGTATTGTTTCATAATAGTATTAAGGTGTTTCAGATACTGTTTGGCATATACTTCTCAGAAGTACAGGCAAACACAGGAGGACTATGGCTGACCAAGTTTGCCGATGACTGCAAACTGGGAGCCATAATTGACACTCAGGCTGACACAAACATCCTCCAAAAGGGCCTCACTGAGACTGACACCTGGTGTCAAATCATGGCTGAAGCTAAATGCCAAAAAATGCATAGTCATTCCATTTGGGAAAAACAAAACACCCACGAATTACCACATAGGTGACAGTCCCCTTAATACAGAAGAGGTAATAAGAGATCTGGGGACTCAGGTAGATAGTAATCTCTCTTTTGACAATCATATTGCCAAAGTATTTAGGAAATCCTTCTATGTAGCCCAAATAATTACTAAAGGGTTCGCATCTAGAAATAGAGCAGTTATAGTGCCCCTTTACCCGTCACTCATCAGGCCCATCATAGAGTACAATGCCCCTTTTGGAATGTACCTCACAAGACACTTCCAACAGCTTGAAAGACCACAAAAAGTACCTCACCAAGAGGATTACTGGCCTCAAACATATGTCCTATGCAGCCAGACTGAAAAAACTCAGGCTGTACTCTGTGACATATCATTTACTCAGAGGTGATCTCTGCCTGACCTACAAAGCCATGTCCAGCTCAGAATTAATGGATATGCTCCACCTAAAGAAATCCATGTCACAGCGAGCCACGCCCTCTAGTGAGCTAAACCTCACCACAACAATAAATAGAACTTGCTGGAGGGACAGATTCCTGTCACAGAGACTCCCCATGATTTGGAACAAAATCCCTAATTACATTAGGCAGAGCCCCTCACTAACTATACTACTCAGACAAGCTCCTTGTGGCCCTGCAGAGTGGTCCTAGCTACAGAGAACTCAGAAAAGTGACTACTTTCTTGATTTAAGTATCTTTGCTGTTTTTTTACTTGAAATACCCTCTCTAGCTTACCCTAAACAAGCTTAAACTGTTTTTTAAGCTGTTTGCTGCATTATTTAATATATGCACTTAAAGTTACATTTTAGTCAAAATTGATCGAAAGTTTGTTTGTTTGTTTGTTTAATTTAACTGTTGAGGCTGCCCACTAAAGTGTGCTAGCCTGTGTAACTGATTTATTACTGTTTCTGCATTTTCTCTGTGTTTTCTATATAAAAACAAAAAAATAATCCTTGTTTTCCCGCCTCTCCTCGACTAGTTTAGACCAGTTTACAGGCTTTGCTGTATTCTGGGTTGTGGTGTAGTTCCTGTGGTATCCATTACCTTACTTGGATAGAAGGAAGTTTCTTTGCTCACCAGTGGGAGTGGGGAGCCTTGAGCAGCCTACCTGTCCCTGTAGGAAGTGACCTCAGCACAAGAGCTGTAGTAATTGGTTGTTTTGGACCATTTCTAGCTCTTTTGAAGTTCCTTGTTTAAAATCCGCCTCTGGGCATTTTTTTCTGGCTATACTACTCAGACAAGCTCCTCGTGGTCCTGCAGAGTGGTCCTAGCTACAGAGAACTCAGAAAAGTGACCAATTTCTTGATGTAAGTATCTTTGCTGTTTTTTTACTTGAAATACCTTCTCTAGCTTACCCTAAACAAGCTTAAACTGTTTTTTTAGCTGTTTGCTGCATTATTTAATATCTGCACTTAAAGTTACATTTTAGTCGAAATTGATCAAAAGTTTGTTTGTTTGTTTAATTTAACTGTTGAGGCTGCCCACTAAAGTGTGCTAGCCTCTGTAACTGATGTATTACTGTTTCTGCATTTTCTGTGTGTTTTCTATCTAAAAACAAAACAAAAAAAATCCTTGTTTTCCCGCCTCTCCTCGACTAGTTTAGACCAGTTTACAGGCTTTGCTGTATTCTGGGCTGTGGTGTAGTTCCTGTGTTGTCCATTACCTTACTTGGATAGAGGGAAGTTTCTTTGCTCACCAGTGGGAGTGGGGAGCCTTGAGCAGCCTACCTGTCCCTGTGGGAAGTGACCTCAGCACAAGAGCTGTAGTAATTGGTTGTTTTGGACCATTTCTAGCTCTTTTGAAGTTCCCTGTTTAAAATTCACCTCTGGGCGTTTTTTTCTGGCTATACTACTCAGACAAGCTCCTCGTGGTCCTGCAGAGTGGTCCTAGCTACAGAGAACTCAGAAAAGTGACTACTTTCTTGATTTAAGTATCTTTGCTGTTTTTTACTTGAAATACCTTCTCTAGCTTACCCTAAACAAGCTTAAACTGTTTTTAGCTGTTTGCTGCATTATTTAATATCTGCACTTAAAGTTACATTTTAGTCGAAATTGATCGAAAGTTTGTTTGTTTAATTTAACTGGTGAGGCTGCCCACTAAAGTGTGCTAGCCTGTGTAACTGATTTATTACTGTTTCTGCATTTTCTGTGTGTTGTCTATCTAAAAACAAAAAAATAATCCTTGTTTTCCAGCCTCTCCTCAACTAGTTTAGACCAGTTTACAGGCTTTGCTGTATTCTGGGCTGTGGTGTAGTTCCTGTGTTGTCCATTACCTTACTTGGTAGAAGGAAGTTTCTTTGCTCACCAGTGGGAGTGGGGAGCCTTGAGCAGCCTACCTGTCCCTGTAGGAAGTGACCTCAGCATAAGAGCTGTAGTAATTGGTTGTTTTGGACCATTTCTAGCTCTTTTGAAGTTCCCTGTTTAAAATCCGCATTTGCGCGGCTTTGCGCAATTGTGCGCATAGCGCAGCATCGGTTAAACAAGGTTAAACTTCTTCTGGCTCCGCCAAGTCTGCTCTTCAAATTTCCCCTTAAGGAAGTTCTACTCTTAGTATAATCAGACTACTCGCTATATTATAAGCCTAGCACTTGTTCTCAAAACTTCTCTACTAAGTAAGCACTCTCATGCTAAAGTAAGCACTACATCCACCTACCACCCCTGTGAATATCCACTTCCCTTAAAGGCACAGCACTCCCTTATACTGTTCTAGCATGTCAAATGGTAGATTACTGGCGTCCTCTCCAGTTCAGCTGGTTAATCTGGGTATCTTGAGACAATGCTACAATTGTCTCATGTACACAGACAACCCTCTCCTCCTCCCAACAAACACAAATACATGTGAGAGATGCAACTATATAGCCAAACTGGAGGCTGAACTCTCTCAACTCAGGGCTGGCATGACCAGACAGGAGGAGATGGTAACCACACACACAACAAACCCAGTCCCACATAGACCTACCACAACTGCAAACCAAACACATAAAAACACAAAGACATACTCGGAGGCTCTAATAAAAAACTTACCTAAACAACAGAGGCTCCCAAAGCAGACATCCAAAAATCCACCACCTCAAAACAAAACACATGCAACACATACCTCAATAAATCATTGTGTCAATCAATCACAGCCCTTAAGGCCAAACACCATGCCTGATACACTAGTAATAGGTGACTCTATAGTCAGACACACTGATGTCCCGCTTACCAGGCTGAACAAGGAGAGGGTGACTGTGAGCTGCCTATCGGGAGCTAGGATCCGCCACATAACACACGCACTCAGGTCACTCCAAAGCAAGTACAAATATGACTCCGTCATTGTCCATGCTGGCGTGAATGACCTGAGACGTACCTCCCTGGACTACATGAAAAGAGACATAGAGGAGCTCTCTGATTATGTAGCCCAGGCTGGTATGACCTTGACCCTGAGCAGCATCTTGCCCTCACCAAGAATGATGCCACAATACAAAGACAAGATGATCAGCTTTAATAATTGGCTCAAGTACTGGTGTCATTCTAAGGGGATCCAATGTCTGTCTGCTTGGGATGACATGTTGGGCAAGCCACGCTGCTTTGCAGGGGACGGCTTGCACCTGTCACCACTGGGCTTCCGGATATTGGCTAAGGCTCTTGCCACCCCCATAGTGCCTTTTTTAGGCAAGGCTCAAAAGACAAACCCACCTCCTTAGAAAACAAAAATGGAAAAAAACTATGGGTAATGCTGCTCAACGCCAAAAGTCTAAATCTCAAGATACAGGCACTCGATGCACTCCTCAGTATGGAGAAGATCGACATCTGTGCAGTAACTGAAACCTGGTTCAAGGCTCCTGAGAGCACCCCAGCACTACCAGGCTATACCTCATATCATGCTTTTCGGCCCCAAAACCTGGACCGAACCACAAAGGGAGGGGGAGTGTCCATATTCATCAAGGACACCCACACCTCCAGGTTAGTAGCAACACATGAAGCATCGGAGACCATACAGGTGCAACTAACCATAGGCAAAACTGCTATACAACTGGTAGCATGTTACAGACCCCCTTCCCAATCTCAGGAACCCCACTCAGCCTTCCTGAAGACATTGGAGGATATGAATGTATCACAAAATACCATCATATTGGGAGACTTCAACTACCCTAACATAGATTGGATACATTATTCTAGCCCTAACAATGTACCCTAACATAGATTGGGTACATTCTTCTAGCCCTAACACCCTAGCCCAAAGGTTCCTGGAATTCATAAATTCAAATGCACTGGAACAACTAGTCACCTCTCCCACTAGGGGAGATGATATACTAGACCTGATCATCACAAACATGGGGACAAAATGCTCCACACCGGAGGTATACCCCTCACTAGTGAGATCTGACCACAAACTAATCACCCTGGATATACATATCCCACCTCCACCCCCAGCACAAAAGACCACAGTGAAAAACTTCTCAAAAGCAGACTTCACTCTTCTTAAGACTGAGATGGTATCCTTTAAGCCCACTGGGCCAGTGGATACCACATCCCACAATGCTGAATCCTTCACAAATGCTTTCTATGGACATCTCCAAGAATGCATGGATCATGCAATCCCAAATAAATCCAAGACCCTCTCCACCAAAGGCAAGCGTCCTGTCTGGTGGACCTCAGCCATAAACAAATTGTATAACAAAAGAAGGAAGCTACTGCATGACAGAGCAAAATCCCAAAAAGGGAAGACATCTCTGATCAACACTAGCAGAAAACTACGTTCTCTCATAAAAACATCGAAGGCCAACTTTGAGAGAAAAATCACTAAGGACACTAAAGATAACCACAAAGCCTTCTTCAGCTATGTTAGAAACCTGGGCGGAAACCCTCAGATATGCTCAGAGTTGGTTCACAACAACAAAAAATACACTGAACCCACAGATATTGCCAACATTCTGGCTGACAGGTTCAGTGCAAATTTCTCCCATCCCTCACCCCCAAAAGAATAAATACTTATCCCAGCTGAATGTAATCTCCCTGTCATCTCAGATGTCCAGGTGAGAGCCGCCCTCAGCAAAGCTAAAAACACAGCATCAATGGGACCTGACCGTATCCCGGGTTGCGTGCTACGTTAACTCCAAGAGGAGCTAAACCCGCACATAAAAATGCTATTTAACCTTAGCCTTACTACAGGATATGTACCTGAACACTGGCGTACAGCAACAGTGGTCCCACTCCACAAAGGGGTACCTCTACAGACCCTGGGAACTACCGCCCCATAAGCTTAACCAGCCTGGTCTGCAAGGCTATGGAAAGAATCATTATGGAACTCATAAACAGAGACATTGGGGACCTACAGACACTTGATCCCACCCAGTTCGGCTTTGTAAAGGGCAGATCCTGCCTTTTGAACCTGGTTGACTTTTTTGAAACAGTCACTAGAGCCATTGATGAGGGCAAAGCAGTCCATACAGCCTACCTAGACTTGGCTAAGGCCTTCGACACAATACCCCACTCTGGCATCATAGATAAGCTCAACAGCTTAAATGTAAACCCTTATGTCACTAGATGGGTTGCAAACTGGCTAAAGGACAGAACCCATAAAGTTAAAATCGCTGGAGCAATGTCAGACTCAAAGCCAGTCACAAGTGGTGTCCCACAGAGATCTGTCCTGGGACCCCTCTTGTTCAGCATTTATTTCTCAGATGTTAAAGCAAACATGGGAGGGTTGTGGCTGACAAAGTTCGCAGATGACTGCAAACTAGGCGCCATAGTAGATACACCAGCGGACACATGCATCCTACAAAAAGGCCTCACAGAAACGGACAACTGGTGCCGGAGTCCTGGCCTTAAACTAAATGCCAAAAAATATATAGTTATGCCCTTTGGGAAAAACAAAGTACCCACAAATTATCACATAGACAGCAACCCACTGAGTATGGAAAAAGTAATCAGAGACCTAGGGACCCAAGTTGACAGCGACCTCTCATTTGACACCCACGTTGCCAAAGTGGTTAGAAAGACATTCTACCTTGCACACCTTATCATGAAGGGATTCACATCCAGATCCAAGGATGTCATTGTACCCCTATACTCCTCCCTCATCAGACCCATGATTGAGTACAATGTCCCATTTGGTATGTACCTCACCCGGCATTTGCAACAGCTGGAGAGACCATAAAAGTACCTCACCAAGAGGATCAAGGGTCTCCAACATATGTCTTATTCTGCCAGACTAAAGAAACTCCAGCTCTATTCAGTAGCATACCGCCTGCTCAGAGGTGATCTGTGCCTGACATACAAGGCCATGTCCAATCAGGAACTGATGGACATGATCCACCTCAAAAAATCCAAATCCATCAGAACCATGAGAGCTAAAGACTTAAACCTTGGTACAAGTATGAATAGGACATGCTGGAGGGACAGATTCATAACCCAGAGGCTTCCCATGCTCTGGAACAGAATCCCAGTTCATGTTAGGCAGAGCCCCTCACTAACTCTCTTCAAGAGAATCTTGATGTGTGGATGGGAGATCGTAAGTTTACCCCAGGGATCACCTCTGTGTTACTACTAGACAGGGGCACACTAAACTAATTCTATTATATAATGGGACCTTCACTGTGTCACTACTAGACAGAGGCACAGTATTCTAAATCTATTCTGTACATTTTTGTACCATTTCATGGGGTGGCGAAAGCCACATCACTATGGCTAGGCTTACAAGTGCCCCAGGGCAGATAGCCTAGTACTAAACTATGAAACTAAACACTCTTCAAGAGAAACCTTGATGAGTGGATAGGAAACAGAAAATACACCCCGGGGATCACATCATTGGCTCTGCTCGACAGAGGCACAGTTAATTAATCAATGGGGTGGCGAAAGCCAACACATTCTGGCTAGGCTTATAAATGCCCTCGGGCAGATAGCCTAGTACCAACCCATGAACCTATGAACAAAATAATTGTTCAGGCAACCCAATATATTTTATCACAAAATCTCAGGATATTTGGCATTTTAAGCCCCACCCACAAGATGCAAGCACCCAAACAGGGACCACTCTGCAGAAAGAGGAACAGGTGGTAACTTCACATGGAGAGAGAGGAAAGGTAAAAAAAAAAAAACACTCCTTGACATTACTGATGCTCCAACAGTGCACTGCGTGTAGTGTTTCATCACTATCCACACATTTAAAATGGAACATCTGTATTAGACAGATCTGTCATTAACTGCAAGAGTGTTACCAGTGGGGAAAAAAAGACTGTCACCATATCCTAGTGCGGCATAACAGCACTGTACAGCTATACTCAGTACTGTACAAACTGCATGTTTGAGAAGAGAGGAAAAAATACATTTATAAGAAATAACGAAAAAACTAATTCAAGCATCACTGCATACACAAAACAACCTGTTTAGACAAACATAGACTTACAATGTTCCTGCCATTCATCATATCTCAGATTTTCCAAGCATACCAAATCACTGCCATGCCAAAAAATTAAGAGATAAAACTCTGTACACCTTTAGACTGAAGACAAGTCCCTTCACTGTCAGTATTTCTGCTATAGTCCACAAGATAGTCTACTAAACCACTGCTGGCTGTACCCTTCCAGTACAAAATAGCAATTCACCCACTTGGCTTGACATGCAAGAATGTCACATGCCTAGCTGTCAACCTCTTATCGCAAAAACATCTGGACAAACCCCCAAAAATAGGGACAATTTTTAAATATTAAATTTAAATATGTATTATAAACTTGAAAGTTGCTAGAATAAAATGTTTTGTTTTACCATGCAATTTCTGAAATATATGAATTCTGAAACTCAAAATCCTGTCATTATTTATTGAATTCAATACTCACTGATTTGCCACAAAAATCCAGAGAATCACAAATTTTATGAGGGACATAATAAAAATTTGAGGTAAAAATCTGGACAGTTGAAAGGTATGGTCACACGGCATAACAACAATCCTAACCAGAACATAGACGAACTAGCAAGCAATTAAAGTGGATGAAGCCCTTACAGAACTTGAATTCAGATAATATTCCAACTACAGTTCCACACAAACAGTTAAACACAAGCACACTCACTCAGATGCCAATCCAAGGTAAAAAAAAATAAACTTTTTCAAAAAAGCTGTAAAATTAATTCTAATAGCATTTAATTGCAATTCTTAAGCAAAACGAGCAGCTGCTTTCATTTTGAAACTACAGTCCTAAAACTGTTGACTGCCATTGCCAATTAGGAAGACAAGAAATTGTTCACAGGCAAGTAGATACAAAGACCATAACTCAAGTAACAAATGCCTTTTCACATGTAACAGTCCTGAGTCATTACGTATACATTAGCTGTATGTGTTACTGACTCTGCTTGGAGAATCTGTGCCATCAAGGAAATGGGATTTATTTCATGACTCATGAGAATAATAGCAATAAGAAGCACTGTACTATGCAGTAAAAAAATATTCCAAGCAGGATCGCTAATTAAGGCATTCTACCGCAGACTGGCATTGCGCAATTACCTACCGACATTTATTTGACGTTATTTTATCAGAAGACGTTACTGCTATGTTTAAGCGAGAGTTGCACTGACAAAGTTTATAAAATTAATATATACAACTTTACAAAATAGATGCCTATGACATAATAAATCGTCTTAAAAAAAGAATGCAATTAATACAAAAACGGCAGCTAATACCTCTCAACTGCCCAGATTTTCGCATAATGTCCAGATTTTTGGCTCACATTTTTGGTCTGTTCCTCATAAAATGTCTGCATTTCTGGCAAATCACTGGGATGATCTGAGGAGTGAAGTCACAAAATAATGACATACATTTGAGCTTCAGGTTTTAAACCCTTCAGAAAATGTATGTTAAAACAAACCCTGTTAGTCTAGCAACTTTCTAAGTTTATAAGAGCAATATTTAAAATATGTCCCTATTTTTGGGCCTTTGTCCCCCCATTTTGTCAGGCTTTGTCCAAATTTCTTGCAATAAGAAGGTAAGAGGTATGGCACAGAATGTGATGACATATTTACAGCAGTATGACTATACGCAGTTTGTTCCACTGTTACTGAGGCATTAGTGTGATGAAAAGGTTGCCTTTACTGCACGGGATAATTGTGATTTAAAGTAAAATAAATCAACTGTGCTTTTTAAACTATGTAAGGCTATTTACCTGAAGGAGAATAACACTAAAGTACTCAAATGTTGCATACTTTTTTCACTTACTAGCTAGCTATTAAAAAAACTTCAGCTATGATTTTTTAAATGTTTGTTAGCTGTAATGATTTTTCACTGCAGCTACCAAACCCATTGGTGTGGGCTACCTTACCTTCTAACTGGAGAGCAGTGCATTTCAGTGTGAGATAAAATCTTCAGTGTAGTCCTCTCTGGTTTCCTACAAGAAATTGAAAGTTGCAGGATATATCAGCAATCCAAAATTTAATGTCCCATGCTAATGCCAAAGTCTCACCAAACAAATATAGTGTCCAAAACAAAAAGGAAAGAATGGCAAGACACTGCTACGGAGTTTTCTTCTTTAATAAAAAATGCAAAAATCCAGGTAGTAAAAATCCAAGTAGTAAGCGCTTTCGGGTTTGGCAACCCTTCTTCAGACAAACCTCTACATTTTTAAATTCACATCCTACCAATCAGCATTCAGTATACAACCCGCCTTTTTTGCAAGGCTGGTTTTAACGGTACCATCTCATTTAAACCAGGGCTCCTATGTGACATGAGTTCAATAATCCATTTAGACTCCAAAGACTCTGTGAGTAATTTTATATCCCCACCTCTGTTACCTTACCTCACATTAACCACAGCTTTAAATAAGAGGTATGTGATGGATTGGCCTCTATGTGTCTATAGAGGGCGTTGTGCACGTCCTTATTTCTGATAGATGACAAGTGCTCTAGTATCCTAATTTTTAACATGTTGTTCGTCATCCCCACATAGAAACCTGAACATTGTGTACATTCAGCCAAATAGACCACATTAGCTGTTCTACATGTGTCCCTTGCCTTGAAATTAAAGACCTGACCATTCACTGGATGTAAAAAAGTTGCAACCTTATTTATACTGTGACACGCTTTACAGTTGCCACATGGTACTGTACCTACAGTTGTCTTGAAAGGTCTTGGTCTATTAATGCACTTTTCCCCACATAGTATGTCCTTTAAATTTTTATTACGCCTATACCCAAAGTTTGGTCTTGGTCCTACCAAATCTCTTAGTCTACCATCACTCCTTAGAATATTCCAATTATTGCTTACTATATTTTTAATGTCAACAATATGGCTACTATATGTAAAATATAGCCTGATGTTACTTGGTCTATCCTGTTTAATCTGAGATGCTTCCTCTGACTCCTCATCATATTTCAACCACGGTTTAAATCTATCAGCTCTCTTTACATAATTACCATCAGCTATTTGTTTGACCATCTGTTCATCATAACCTCTAGCGTTAAAACAGGTCTTCAACCTCTCTACTTCCCTGTCATATTGGTCATCCTCCAGGCATAACCTGGATGTCCTGCTCATCTGACTTTGGGCAATATTGGGAAACATATACCGAGGGTGCATACTGTCAAAAGATAGCAAATGATTTTTCCAGCATTCCTTCTTGAATAGACTAGATGAAAAACCTTCATTGGTACGTTTAATCCTCACATCTAAGAAATCAATCTGTGTATGAGAGTAATCAAGAGTAAACCTAAAGAAGGATGTTGTGGAGTGCAGAAACTCAAGAAATCTATACAACATTGTAACGCTGCGTTGCCAAAAAATAAACACATCATCCACAAATCGGGTGTATGCTCCAATATATTGCATCCATTCTTGGTTGCTAAAGATGGTCTCTCTTTCCCAAAAGAAAAGCACCAAATTTGCATAAGTGTTTGCACAGGGGGTGCCCATAGCAACCCCCTGTGCTTGTCTATAGGCCTGTTGCCCCCCAATAAACACATTGTTCTCCAACACTAAGGATAATAAAGTCCTAATCAATGTTATCTTCATTTCATCCTCACCCAAATCACGCAGGACCTTGTCTATTGCTTGGGTACCATAATCATTGCTGATTACAGTAAACAGGCTTTGGACATACAAGGTGGCCAACAATATATTATCATGCAACTGTTGCCTATCGAAATTCCTTACCACCTGTAAAAAACCTCGTGTGTCTTTCAATATACTGGGTATCCTTTCAACATAAGGTCTTAACGTATACTCAAGCCATATGGAAATATTTTCAGTCACCCATCCACGACCCGATACAATGGGTCTTAAAGGTGGATCAGTGGGTGACTTGTGAATTTTTGGCAAGGCTTTAAAGATAGGGGTTACTGCCCTCTCTATCATGAGAAACTTTAGTAGATCATCACTAATCCTCATCTCAAAATTCAACTTTCTTAGATCATTGTGTACCCCATCCACTACCATTCTTATTGCTGTCAGATTAATCGGAATGTGGGTATTAGTGTCTGATAAAAAACTCTGTAATTTGGAATTGTATACCTCTGTATCAAGTATTACCACAGCTCCTCCCTTGTCAGCCATCTTTATAACTATATTGTGGTTATTACTCAAGTCACTCAATGCTGTTTGTTGTGTCTTGGTAAGATTGTAAAACCTATGAAAGTCCCTTTTTTCAAAGTATTCTTGTAAGTCACGCTCACAGCTATTGATAAACAGACTCCTAGCTGGTGAAAAGGGTGGTACATATGTGCTAGCTTGTTTCAAAGCTGCTCTAGCAAAACCACTCTCATAATCATTATTACTGCTATTGCCAAACACACATTTCAAAGCTAAATTCCTACAATAAAGCATAATGTACAAAACTACCTCATTAAAAACACTTGCCCTGCCGGGCACAAAAGTCATTCCTTTGTTTAAAACATACTGCTCATCTTCCGTTAATGTATAAGAAGATACGTTATGTACAATACCAGAGCAGTGACTAAAAGTCAATCCAAGACTCTCCTCCTCTTGTTGGGGTCCCTCCCCTCGCTCAGCGATCTTTTCCAGGCTCCTCGTTTCTTGACGGGAGCTGGTAGCATCTTGAAAAAATGCTGTCGCCCTTGTACAGTCTTAGGGCGTGCTCCTTGCTCTTTGCGTTCAGTTAACAATTCCCCTGATGATGTTGTGGCTGGAGATACCGTTGAAGTTACACCCACAAATGGTGTGACTGGTTGTTCAGGTTTCTATGTGGGGATGACGAACAACATGTTAAAGATTGGGATACTACAGCACTTGTCATCTATCAGAAATAAGGACGTGCACAACACCCTCTATAGACACATAGAGGCCAATCCATCACACACCTTCTTATTTAAAGCTGTGGTTAATGTGAGGTTAGGTAACAGAGGTGGGGATATAAAATTACTCACAGAGTCTTTGGAGTCTAAATGGATTATTGAACTCATGTCACATAGGAGCCCTGGTTTAAATGAGATGGTACCTTTAAAACCAGCCTTGCAAAAAAGGCGGGTTGTATACTGAATGCTGATTGGTAGGATGTGAATTTAAAAATGTAGAGGTGTGTGTCATTAATTTGTCTGAAGAAGGGTTGCCAAACCCGAAAGCGCTTACTACTTGGATTTTTACTACCTGGATTTTTGCATTTTTTATTAAAGAAGAAAACTCCTTAGCAGTGTCTTGCCATTCTTTCCTTTTTGTTTTGGATATATCAGCACTGAGCCAAAAAAACAGCACCTTTAAGTGGGGGGCTGGGGGTGGATGGGTAAAGACAAAGAATTGGAGCAAGTGCATTGTGATTTTTCATTTAGCCGGTATATCTCTCACTAGATTTTATTTTTCTTGTTTGGGTCTGCATTGTAAGTAGTTCAGAGTATTGTCTTTGTCTGGATATTGATCAGTTTGTAATATAGATATGCTTGTATTTTAATGGTAGTAATATGAAATATTTGCCATAAATGTACAAGTAGAGGTTAATGAAACAATATTGGAACATCACACATTATATGGGGGCTTTCTTCTGACCTCTTCAGACTGAATGAATTGCATTAGGTTGTTAAAGGCTTTGTTATAATAATGTTACTGCTGTCTGCAGAACCATAAGAGAAAGATAAACATAATCCACACCTCTTTCTGTATCTCTGCTGTTCCCTTATTCTAAAAGTAAACAGTTACTGAAGCTATACAATGCTGAAGGTTCTACATCGACCTGTAAACATCTGAATTCACTACAGAAAGTGTTTAGAAGTTTGGAAAAACGTAAAACAGACTCTGCAGATGTGCTTTAAACTGTGGTCCATGTATACAACATTGTAATTCCTTAATACTGCTGGGATGGGTTTATCTTTTCAACTGGAATTCATTTGTATGCTGTTCACTTACAAAATCATAGACTTGAAATCCTGCCCTGATTAGTCAAACCCAGTAGGGGGTGCACGGTTCTGCTTTGACCGTCAACTTACAGTGAGGAAATTGTCAAAGAAAAAAAATTGACCGTAGAAACCCCCCTAAAATGCAACAGCCTTTCAAAAGCTTCCTTCATTATCTGAAGAGTTCTTACAGATAATTTTGGATACATTACACTAACAGTAGAGTAAGTGATGCACAGTTATCTAAAACTCTGGGATGATTTCTTGCATTCACTTTGGTCTTCACTTTCTTTGCCCTGACAGACTGCAGCTATGTTCCATTTTTGTTTGTTTGTCTTCTCCATATTATTTTCTGCATCCTCCACCAGCATCAGAGAATTTTTGGGCTGCTTCCAAATCCCTGCCTGCCATGTAGAACGGGTTGATAAGCACAATGCTTATTTTGCATAGATTTGTAAACAGTGGTCCATAATTATTATATGTAGTATATTTCCTAATCTCCTTTGCATTATTGCACATTATTTATCTGTTGTTCTCTTCTACCTTTATTTGTACCTCTCTATACATGTTACTACAGTTTAATCTCATTTGCATATTGTAGCTGTGGAAGTAAGAGAGGAAGTGTTTAATAGAAAATGGCTTCTTTTTCTAACACATAATGGCCAAAGCAACTAATAAATTGCAGACAATTAATACTTTGTCCTTAGATCACAGGAACAACTGTGACTTTGTCTCACAAGAGACATTTCTTAATACCAGAAATGTCTTAAGGAATGTGTAGTTTTTGATAGCTTTTGGGTTTGCATGGTTGAAGATAAAATAAGAACAAACAAAAATTGATCTGAGGTAAGGAAGCCTATAAGCAGAGCAGCTAAGGAGGCACTAAAGGGCCATGTTGCTTTCATTCTGTTCATTAGTGAATGGAGACTGCTATCAGAAAACAGCATAATAAACAAACTTAATCATCTAAAGGCAGAAGGGAAATGAGGGAGGTACTTGGAAAAGGTAGCTGGATTTGAGTAGTTTAGCAAGCAAGGCAGCTGACAGCTGTTCTCTGATCAATTTTAAATTAAATCTAGACAGACATTCATTAGTGAGTAGTCTCTGTGGTCATATCCATTAAATCTAGTGGACAAGCATGGCAGGGCTGTGACTGCTTGTGTCTTTTATTTCAGGGTATTACAGTACATTAAGGAACAGCCCTACCTCTCTGCAGATAGAAAAATATCTGCAGAAAAAAAAGATGAAATAAGATAAGCATATATATATATATATATATATATATATATATATATATATATATATATATATACAATAAAATGCTTGCCAGAAATGTGTCATTTGTGTTTTTTTTTTTTTGTAAAGCATAGAAGGATACACACTAAAAAACTGAATATAGGAATACAACATAAAATGGGAAAATGGTGTGCTGCAAATATTTAGAAGGTGGCCACTGGATGGGAGAGCTTAAACCTGCAGTATATGTTGGAAGAGTTCCCAATAAAGTAGGCAGCAGGCTGGATGAAAGAAGGGAGGGAATGCAGAACTTAAATGGCAGGTCACTAAGCCAAGAAAACTAGGTCCATGGGGTCAGAAAACAAACCATGCTAAGTACTGGTCAGCCTGAAACATGACTTGTCTGAATCCCTGCAGAAGCTGTTATGTGTCAGCTTCAAAAACAGACTTCATGCTAGGTAAATGGAGAACAGCAACAGTCATTCCTTTGCACAAAGATGGGGATTCAATGGACCTGGGTAATTATAGACTCATATGCCTGACCAGTCTTATCTGTTAGGCAATGGAAAGTCTCATTATACAATTAATAAATAAATTTATAGGTCACCATCACACACTCAACCCACTCCTGATTTGTCATGGGCAGGTCCTACCTGCTTAACCTAGTCAAGTCAATTTATTTAGAAAAGTTACTGAAAAAATGGAAGAGGGCAAACTAGTCCACATTGTATATCTGGACCACATAAAGGCATTTGATACCATCCCATACTCTGGCATCATAGGTATTCTCCAAACTAAATGCCAGTTCATATTTAACTCATTGAACAGAAAACTGGCTCACAAACAGAACCTAGGAATCTAGGCTGGCAACTCTATATCCTCCAAAAGACCCTAGCATTATACCCCAAGGTTCAATCCTTATAACACTCCTTTTTGGCATTTACTTCTCAGAGGTCAAAGCTCATTTTAAGGGTTTGTGACTGGCCATGTTTGCAGATAATTGCAAACTTTGTGTCATCCTAAACTCCCCAGGGGACATCAAGATCCTTCAAGACAGCCTGTCCCAAGCAAGCAACTGGTGCCAAAACTAAACGCTAAAAGTAATATTGAAAATTGTGTCATTGTGTCATTCTGCAAGCATGAATCCCCTTGTAACTAGCACATTGAGAACATAACTCATAAAATTGATTTTGTAGTTAGTGATCTGGGAACCTATATTAGCACTGAACTGTCCTTTGATCACCATGTATCCACTGTTGTAAGCCCTTTTTTTAATCACATTCCTTGTATCTAAAGGTATTGCATCCAGGTCCATGGATGTAATTGTTTCACTGTACTCAGCACTAATTAGGCTGATCACAGAGTATAATTCCCATTTTCAGTATGTAACAGTCCAAACGTTTGTCACAACTGAAATAACCACACTTTCTCACTAACAAAAAAATCAAAGGCCTAAATTGTTAAAATTATGCAGACCATCTCAAAGCCTTTTCTCTCTTCTCAGTATCATACAGGCTTCTGAGGGGTGATCTATGTCTTGTGTATAGAGCTTCAACAGACCCTATTCTGTCAGACCTATTACACATCACAAGTCTAATAGTGTCATAGACACCCACTCAAGGGATCTCAATCTGTTTTGCAAATAAATAAAACATATTGGGAGGGATAAGTATGTATCAAAGAGAATATCAGTTCGATGAAACCGTCTTCCACTGCACATAAAGCAAAGTAGTTCTCTTAGTCTGTTCAAACCTAATTTCATTAAACTGATGGGTAATTGCAAATTCACATCTAGTTTAGCTCCCATGTCCATCAAGGAAAAGTGAAACGTAATTGTCCCCACGTATCTACATAACTGTAAAAGGCCACTCAAACTGCTGTCAATATAATCCACCAATATCCATAATCAACAATTATGGCCACTTTATTGCCTGTGTACACACTACATATCTGAATGTGATAAAAACAGTCACAGTAAAGTATTCAAGTTTACTTTATAGTCTTGCAAAAGCAGACCCATGACTTTTTAACTTTATCTGCTCAACAGAAGAGTGGTCAGTCATTTTTATCCACTAACATCCCCAAACCCACCAATTACAGCTTCATTGTGAACTGCATCAGTTTCAGATGGCTGTGCCAAAAAATGACCAAAGTAACGCATATTTCAAATTTGTTTCACACAAACACACATTAGCCAAAGTATTCCAGCTTAATTCAGACACACACACACACACACACACACACACACACACACACACACACACACACACACACGTGTGCGCATACTAGTCATGCAAAGCCAGATTAAAGACTGTTTAAAAATGACCAAATTATAAGAGCATGAGGTACTTTCATCTGCAGAGAGGTCTCTTACCCCCACCAGCAGTTATAGTCACTTTAGTTATTGTTATGAAGAAATAAATTATGTGTACTTTATACAATTTCATGTAGGTCATCCAAAGCTGCTAATAAAGATCAGTATCAGCATATTATAAGATCCATCCATGTGTAGCATGGTTTAGAAGTGGAGCATTTATAAGAGCAGAAGAAATATTTACCTCTGATGAAACATACTAAGACAATATGCACAATCTCTGCCAAAGTAAGTCACCTGAATAATGCCACATTAGAGAGAGCTATTAATAATGTAGAGGATGCATTTCCGTGCTTCGTTTACAAATGCTGTGTTTGCTGCCCTTGATAATAAATTGCCCATATTATATTTAAAAAAATGGTGTGCTGGTGATATTTTCCTATCATTTTCTGAACTAGGTCAGCTATGCAATAAAGAATGACTGGCAAGCAACGACAACAGGTTCACAGTAACTACATAGCCGGTCCTGGAGACCATTGTGGAGCCTAGCCCAAATTCCCAATTGCTCCAAAGTGCAGTTGGGTTACATTTTTGTTCAATGTCACACAATAGTTAAATGAAGGTGGAAAGATTCAAACCCTGTACACCCCTGTCATAGGGCATAGTAAGGCACAGCTCATTAACAAGTCAGAGCTATTTTCCTCTGTGCCAGTGTAAAAGTTTGTAACTATTTGCAGAAATCCTTTACAATCCAACCTTGTAGAGAAGGTTGCATCATGGTAATATGCAACAGTGATTACATACTGGATGCTGAAGATCAGATATGATGATGATGATCACTCCAAATAATGCAGTTCTGGAGACCGTCGCAGAGCCTAGCCAAATTCCCAGTTGCTCCAAAGTGCAGTTGGGTTAATTGATTTGCTCAATGTCACACAGTAGGTAAATGGAGGTAGAAAGATTCAAACTTTTCACCCTTGCCACAAGGTGAAACTCATTAACAAGTCAGAACTTTAGTCCTCTGTGCCAAATATCAGAGTAACAGTTTTTAACTATCTGCAGAAATCATTTACAGTCTGATCTTTTAGAGAGTATTGTATCACAGTAATATGCAATGACTAAATAATGAATACTAAAGATTAGATGGTTCTGGTCATCACACCTAATAATATAGACTGTATGACCTGACAAAGGTCAACCCATTTGCAGTTGTTTGAGGCTGTAAAGAAGGTACTTCAGAAATATATTATTAAAATGCAGAATGTTTAGTCTATATTACAAAATCAAGGCATATTAATGAATTGATTCATTTTTTAGTGCAGTGAATAAAGCAAAGCAGTTATAGACCATGTAAATGCTGCAGCAGCTTTTATTCAACAATACACAAGTCACACAAAAATCAGAAATATTGCTACATATGACTTATTTGTAGGAGGGGGCTCCATGCCTATAGAACACCTACATCTCATTTTTGACCCCCCTTGGTGTTGTCTGTCATCAGAAATAGCTATCTGCTGTGACATCATGCTGTACAGATTCTGACCTACTTAAATAGCTAACAGTGCTAGATTGTTCCAACAAGCACCTCCAGAGTCAACAGAGCTGGATCATGGACTAATGGGATCCTACATAGGGTAATGAGTCAGGGTCCCACCAGCCATACCAATATTCCATCACTTGGTGCCATCTATGCCACAATTGCTATAAACACTGTTCAAATCTGACAGTGTGCAAAGTGTTTCCAATTTACTTGTACAATTATTGAATTGCACTTGTAAATATCTAACTCTCTCTTCTTTCATAAACATTCAGTGTCAAAGTGTTTGCTGTGATCATTTCATCAACAGTTGCATTACCAGTAGTCACCCCTCCACCACCCATGTACCTTCAGGAAAAAACCTGAACTGCAGCGATCAATAAGAAACATTCTGCTTTTACAATAGTATCATTATGTTTACTGTCTAAACATATCATGGCAACAGCACACAAGCTTATATTTTTCTCTTCATTTTCTGGTATATTTTAAAACACAGGAAAATGTTACGCAGTATACAACCAACACAATAATACAGTCTTTCTGTCTTGAAAAAACAAAAATACATTTATTTTTATTCATTTTTAATTTATTTTATTTATAATGAGCAGCTGTCATTATATTTTAATTTTTGTCTACAAAATGAATTGGGAAAGTTAATTGGCTTTTCCCAATTTGTTCAAGCAAAGTTTGTTTTTCTTCATTTGCAGTAATTTCTACCAGTGTTTCAGAATTTAGTTTAACACTAATACACAGAAGTAAATATTGTGGGAAGAAATATCCAGGGAATTGTTATGGCTAGGCTTGTATAGGCCTTAGTGCCGATAGGTTCAGCTATGCGCAAATGTGCACGTGCACACACACACACACACACACACACACACACACACACACACACACACACACACACACTCTCTCCAGTTTTCCCTCTGTTTTGAGACAATGTTGTAATCATGAGTCAGTGTGGTACTGGCTTCTTCCCGTGTCATTCACCAAAAGTATATTCCATGTTCCATATACTGAAGAACTAGGGCTATAAAATACTAGTAACATTATTTACAGTCACATTGTAGTCTGTCAGTGTGTCCTATTGCTGTTAAAATATAATCGTTACCATATCTAACAGATTTACTTGCAAGTAGAAATTTGACTTGAAGAGAGAAGCTGTCCATCTCCCAGGCCTGTCCCTGACACATTTCACAGACTGAATGGAATACAGACAAAATCAAGCAAAATGGGAAGTGTATGGAGGCAAATCCATTAAAAAAAATGAAAGGATGTCACCTCTGATTAAATGTTGCTTTTTTCTGCAAGCATTTAATGTGTTGTTCACCAACTAAATAGCAAAAATAAAAATAAAGAAATAATTGTTACAGCAAAGTAAATTTCACTTATTTTTCTGTCTTGTGAAATGAGCAAAGTAAACTTACCATCTATGACACTAGGACTCAAGAATACCTTGCTGTAAGATCCTAGAGGTCAGGGTGAGAATGTTTTTTTTTTCACAGCACATAGCAAAACTAGTGAAATGTTCTTTGCTTTCCTGTGCAGTTAGTACCATTTAAGGTACCATACTGCATTATTATTAGTGAAGAAAGTTGTTTTCTCTCATCCTGTTACTCTGTAAAAGATACAGGTTGGCATTTGCAGTAGATTGAAGGTATGTATATGCTTTTGCACTGTCTTTAAAATATATTTATTTATTAATTGTTGACCATGTTAGTCGCACTAGGCTAGTGGCCTCTTTTCAAGGGAGACCTGAGGTGGTATTTATACTAGTAAGGAAAATTTGTCCCAGCCATCAGGGAACTTTCCCTACTCTTTGTGTACAGGGACACAATTCACTGTTATGCTTCCTGTCTTCTGATCTGACTTTGGAGGTGGCTCAGAGAAGCAGGACGTCCAAAATCAAGCATGGAGAACGAAGGAGATGTTTTTCAGGTTTGGTTGTGAGTGTAGCTGCTAATCGAACAGCCGAAAAGCCAAATATATCAAAAAAAGAACTGGAAGTTAAGCGGGGTGAGGAGAATGGAGAAGGGAGAAAAGAAAGTGAAGGAGAGTTAGTTAAAAGGCAAAAAGAAGGAGTCAAAGTAGGTATTATGGAGTTGGAGGAGTTATTTCAGCAACATTTTTTTGCAACAGATTCTGTAACACCTGAGTGTGTTGTTACAACCCTCCAGATGGGGGGGTGGGATGTTTATTTGAAAGAACTAATTGAATAGAGTGAGAACGCAATGTTGAGAGGGAGGAATAATGGACAGAATACAAAAAGAAGAAGTTCAAGAAATAAGGAAGGAAGGAAGAAAAGAAATTGTATGCACAAACAGTAAGAGAAGGTGAAAGAAGGGAATAGAAGAAAACAGAAGTAAGAAGAAATCATCGAGTGAGGATACAGTGATTAGAAAACAAAAAGGAATTGGAAAGGTATGAAATATGGGACAGCATCATTTCACCACTGGGTATTGAACCCAGAGCAGTAAAAGTATTTATTTGTGTTAACAAAGATAATTCTTGTGGCATTTTTTCGAGGAGGTGCTGTGTATGGAAAAATTCTTAGAATAATATGAAATAAGAAAGAATGAAAATCCTTGGAAACTATATGTTGTACAAGCATGTAATAAAGAAGCAAAGAAAAAAATATTCATACAGTTTCATACTGAAGTTGACAGAGACAGTTTAAAAGACTATTTAAAAACTGTGTGTAGAGATGTTATGGACATTACAAAGATTTATGGCAACAGAGGTTTATGGACTGGGGGACGGGAATGTGGTGTTATATTGAAAATGCAAAATGACACAATAATGCATTTGCCTAGTCTAATTAATGTGGAGGGGAATAAAGGATTGGTTAAATACTGGGGTCAACTAAAATTATGTTTTCTTTGTGGTAGAAATAATTTAATTAGTAATTGTGACAAAAAGAAATGTTTTATTTGTGGCAAAATTGGTCATGAAGCAAATAAATGTAAGCAAAAATGTATAAAGTGTGAGAAGGTAGGACATTCATGGATGGACTGTAATGTTAAAGGGAATTATAGACGTGAACCAAAAGTAGACCAAGAAAGAGACTTGTTTTAGTAGATAATATTAAGAGACACAAAAAGAAAATACAAAAGGAGGAAGATATAAAAATGAAAATAAAATAATTTGTGAGAGAAAAAGAAAAAGGAGAGATAGAAAAAGAATTATGTAATTTAAGTGATGAAAGGGAAAATAAATGGATAAGAGTTAAAAGTAAAATAAACTCTATTGCGAAGAAAGTGAAGGACAGAAAGCAAAAATGTAAAAATATAGGAATAGGAGGAAACAAAAAAGTAAAAGGATAAAGACAATAGAAACTTTTTCACAAAGTGAGAATCCTATCCATAAATATGAATAGTATAAGTAATTTTCAATGAAGATCAGGAGTATTGGAATGGTGTAAACTGTTAGATATGGAAATCATAATATTAATAGATGTAAGAATGACAGAGGAAGAAAGAATACAAGCAAATGAGTTATGGGAAGGCAAGGTTATATGGAACACAGGAGAAGAAAAATTTTCAGAATGTATAGAAATTCTGGATTACATTTTAGTAGTATTAGGAAGAATATTAATATTAGATATAAAATGGAAGAATCAAATATATACGGTAACTGCACCTTAATGCATACAGTTTGCAGAAACAGAGGGAGATTTTGTTTAAGAAAATACTTGATTATGTTAGTGTGAATATGCAAGTAATAGTAGTGGGAGAATTCAATTGTGATTTAAGACATATGAGAAAAGAAAGGGCAGATGTAAAGGTGATTTCAAATATGTTTAAAAGCAGTAAAGTGTACTTATGGAAAAACAAAAATTGGACGTACAAAATGAGTAATTTGAGAACTGAAATTGATTATATTATAGTATCAGAGAGTCTATGGATATTACATCAAAGAGTTAAAATTATGTTTTTTTTTTGGACCATGTAGCAATCTGGATAGCGAATCAAGAAAATGTAGGCTATATAAAAATTGGTAGAAGTATAAAAAGAATTAATGAATCAGAGCTAAATGAGCATGTAAAGGAAACTATACATCATCTATGGTTAGACCATATAAGCATGAGAAGATTTTATAAAGATTGGAAAAGTTGTTGGGTTAGTTTAAAAGAAAAATGTAGAAAAGTAGTGCTGGAATGGTAAAGGACAAAAAGAATACAAAATATTTGCAAATATAAGGAAACCCGTAACCAAGTTTTGAAAAACATAATAGACAATAATGAAGAGTTTCCAGAAAAAGAAAAAAAAATGTTATATGAAATGAGCCAAGAGAAAATTAAAAAAATTTTATTCAAACAAAAATATTTTTTTACAAGGAAGAAAATAAGTAGTAGCACCATACCTAAGCAAAATGGTTAAAGAAAAAATAAGGATAATATGGGAGTTAAGGAACAATGAAGGAAGTATAGTGAACAAAAAAACAAATAATGTAGACCATAAAAAGTCATATTTTGAAAACTTCTTTCATATGTGAGACTATAAGAAAGCATAAATGGAACATTAAAAAGTTAATTGAAGAAGATAAGAGAATGGAAGAAAAGATTACAGTGATAGAAATATGTGTTAAAACAGTAAATGTAGAAGCAGCTAAAGGTTTATATGGACTTGAATATCTAATGTATAAGGATATACAAGCATGACAAAATAATGTTTTTTAGCGGTATTGAATGAGTGGTTTGAAAAAGGGGCAAATGATGAAAAAATATATATGGGTGCAATGATATTTATATGGAAAAAGGGAGAAAGAACAGACATAAAAAAACTGGAGGCCAATAGTATTAAGCAATATTGATTATAAGATTTTTATAAAAATAGGAGAAAAAAGAATAGCACTTAGGGCTAGTAAGCTACTGAATGAAACAATTTTTGAATGAAAGAAAGGGGAAGTTAAGAACATTTAATGATAATAAGAGAATTGGTAGATGATGTGATAAACAGGGAAATAGAATTGAAAATAGTAGGAGATGTAAGTAAAGCATTTGATAAGATACAGCATGAAGCATTATGGGAAATTTTGAAAGAATATAATGTAACAAAATAATCAACATTTTGAAATCAGTATTTAATAAAAATAAAGTGAATTAGTGGCTAATGGCTGGTTAAGTGAAACTATAGAAATAAAAAGTTGTATTAAGCAAGGCTGTCCAGCAAGTAATAGTCTATTTTCATTAATCATGAATGTGGTTGTTACCAAGATAAATTTACTATTGGCGGAAGCTAAATATTGTACACCAGAGGTAATTCAGATTCTAGTAATATTCTCTTATGTGGAAAATGTAGTATTAGTTGTGAAAAATAAAGGTGGGATGAGTATAGCTGTTAAGGTGCTTGACAAATAATTAAGAGTGTCAGGTTTGAGTATTAATGAGGAAAAGAGTAAAGGACTGGGATTCTCAGGAAAAGTCAGAGGTATTCAGTTTAATAAAGAAGAAGTAGAAATGTTGGTAGTAAGGTTTACTAACGAGCAACAGAGAGTGACACAATGGAAAGACATGATACTTAAAATTAGGAATATTCGTATATATCCAGTGTATTCTTGATACCATTGGAATGTGAAAAAGAATTATTGAGTGTGTTAAATACATTTATATGGGGATCTAGATTAAATATTATTAAAAGAGGAATTATTTATGTTATGAAAAAGGAAGGACGTTTGGGTTTAATAAATCTAATTGTATATCTAGCTTCATTGAATTTATTTAAAGTAGTGACAGGAATAAAGGAAAAAGGAAAATTGTTAATAAAGATAATAGAAACATGTAAAGCAATATGAAAAAAACTTAAGCGTTTAAAAAAAAAGCAAAAGAGCAACTTGTATGGAAATTAAAATATATTAAGAGTAAATATTATTATGGAAGATTGAGTTATGTAATATAGAAAATAAAAGGAAAGAATGGTAGGAAATTGTAATGGAAAATATGTTATATTTACCCTTGGAGGCGCCTAGGAGAAATAAAAAAGTAAAAAGCTGTTAAGAGAACAATGAAAAAAAATGTGTAATGTATGGATTTTTTTATTGAGGTTGTCTATAAATAGGTTTCCAGGAAAAGCAAATATGCCATATGAAAATAAAATCTAGAGTCTGTTTATATTGTGGGGAATTAGAGACCGCTTGAACAAGTTTTCATGAAATGTAAAAGAGTAAATCAGCTGTGAGAAGAAATATGTGGTAAAGAATGGTTAACAGGATTGAAAAATGTTAAATGTATAAATATGAACACAATAGAATATGGATAGTATGAAAATATGAAAAAATGATGTAGATACTGTAGATTGGATGAAAATTTGTTTTGTTTAATGTGGATTATCTAGAATGAAAGAATGAATGAGATAAAATTTAATGGGAAATGGGTGCTATCAGAAATTTTGAAGAAAAGATTTTGGTTGTTGAAAAAAAAAGTGAGGGGGAATTGAAAGTTGAAAATGTGTGCGTTTAGTGTAAATAATTGTAAATGAGCTATAAAAATGTGTTTATAGAATGTGTATATTGTGTATTGTGAGTTTTAATAAAGGACACCCTACTCTTTTCATTCGGTGCCATGGGATCATTTACATCCACCTGAGCTCCCAACAACTCAAGCAGATGGAACCTCAGTTCAACATCCTATCCAAAGTATGACACACTCAGGATTGCAACACCTCTCTCATACTGTATTGCAGTGTCAGTAGTCAGTCTACCTGATGTGGGAATACAACCCATAAGCTTCTGCACCAAAGGCGAGTATGCTACCTGTTGACCATTGATACTGCTACATGTTCTTGTAACTTTTCTTAATGGACCCTGTTTGAAAATATAGCATTATATCTAGGAATAGTGATAAAAATATGTAATTAAGAGTCTTGTCTGAATAACGCAGCTTTGCATGAACTGTTTTTCATAACCGTTATTGCATAGCTTCATATTTCTAGAACTCACACATATAGGCTATCCTTCTGTTTTCATATGTCTGGCTGTGATAATTCATGAATATGCATCTGTAAAATTTCATTCTTGCCTGAATGGCTTCTCTGTAGACTCCACTGATGATGTTTCTGTAAATAAACTTTGTAATAAGCAGATATGTTCTAGCTTTCATCCATTTTGTCTTACTGCTAAAGCAAGAGTGCATAAATGGTTTGTATGTTGCCATCTGACAGCACTTAGGCTAAAATCTGCAATCCAAAATAGATAAAGGTCTGATTAAGTAAGTATTATGATTACACTTTGATAGCATCCCTGTATGCTTCTGAAGTCCTAAACAGAATACAGATAGCCCAAAAAGGGAAGCCCGGGCTATCAAACATGGTGGTAAGATGCTGTGTAGGTTCATATCCCTATTATGGGAGCTTATAAATCTAGAAGGGATTTTGTGTGTTCATTTATTGGCTAGATATTTTCAAGGGGTATAAACATTGAGAATTAAACTCACCATTAGCAGACTATTTCTGAATAATTTGATAAGGATGTGAATTTGTTGCTTTGTGGAAGGAATGAGATTTAGGCTTGAGAAAGAGATGCTGTGAATATTGGAGAAGAGCAGGCTTTAGAAAAGGCATCCCTTAATATTTGTGGTGTTCTAGGTTATATGCGACCAACAGTTATTCTTCCTAGCACTTGATTTCTTGTTAAATTAACACTATAATCTCGTACTAATAACCTCAGGTGGAAGTTATATGACTATAAATATATTAAATTACAAACAAAGTATTGGGCAGAATAGGAAACAAAATGCTATTTTATGGGGTTTTTTGCCATGTCTAATACTGTAGAAGTGTAGAACTATGAGTCTGTGCATTTTAGTAATGCTTTTTGATGCTGAAAGAAAATGTACAGCTTTATAACTGAGACTGCAGTGGTGTGGTAAATAGTGATAACTGCTGTATCACAGGATGTGTTTTGAACATGACCTTACATTGAGCATGGAAAGATCCCTTTCTTCCAAGGGTTGGCTTCTGAACAGTTTTGACTGGAAAAGAAATGTACATTTTTGCAGTCAACTTTTTTTTTCTGTACTATGATGGGGTTGAGTCTGCCTCCCTTAGATATATGTGAATCCATAATAAGTTGCATGCCTTCCAAGAGTGTAGAGCTCAGACTTATTATGATGGCACAGGCAGCTGTGTGGCAGTGAGTAAATGGCATATGATGCACTCACCAAAGCAGATGTTGGAGCAGAACATACCACAGAAAGGTGGGAGGGGACCCTCTGGCTATTTGGACTCCTGCTTGGCTAAGACCAACCCCAAGGATTGTGTGCATGTACTATTTTGCCACGTATGTCCAACTTTACCTTGCTGCAAACAATAAGTAGAAGTATTTTCTGTTGTATAACATGTCTGTTGTGCCTTGTCTTGTCATCTGTATCAACATTATGTATCGAACACCTTGCAGTTTCAGCAGTGTGACGTGCACTGTGTGTATCACTTCACTATGACTGCATATCATTTACTGTGACATGATTGTACAGTGGATGAGCTAGTACCTTAGTGCACAGAACTTGGTTACATATGATGCGAGCATAATACCCATATAACTCTTCACAGTTGTACTGTGCTTGGATTTATGCCCAGTTCATTAATATTGCCTTTTCTTATTTCTCTACCCACAATATTTTTACTTTGCAGAAGAAAATGTGATGGACAGTGCCAATTCCCCAGACTAATAAACACAAATATTTGTTAGTCACTGTATTGGTTGTCACTTTAGGTATATTACACAGTGCTGCATAGCAGTTACTACTATTTATGATGTTTGTGATGTGGCCTCTGTGCTCTGTGACATTACTTTTGAAGTGTGTTATCACAGTCTCAGGGGATGAAATAATGTCCATGTGCAGCAGTATAATCTGGCACCATAGAATGGTAGGTAGTGCATGCTGTGGTAGGCAGAATGCTGGGCTGTAGTATATTCTGCATCGCGGATGGGACTAGTACTGCTACAGCAGCCTCTGGCCGGTGACATGATGCATGCTACTTCTGCACTTACCTGAAGCATATGTACTGCTGACAAACTGTATGGAACCCCTGCAGTGCTGCAGGATATGGGGAATGTGCTGTGTAAAAGGATCACCTGTGCTCTGATTATGATACATTTAACAATTCCCACTGAATGTTATGTGTTTTCCTGTGACAAGAGAGCTGCAACAATCACTGAACCATTATAGTGATGCCAGAGTCTTTCAGTAGTTGCAGGATATGGCAGTATGAACACTACTGAGCATGCAGTTGTCATCATCATCATCATCAAGAGCAACAGAAATTAGAATCAAGAAACAAAGAGCACAGACTGACATTAACATGGTCTCCCCACAAAAATAGTGAGGCATTGCATTCAGTTATCTTGCTACACGCTTGTCAGCTCTGCATTACTGGCTATGATATCATTGTGTTTGCAGTACAATGTTATGATCTCTAGTTAATGTATGCCTTTTAGGTTCTGTGTAATCCTGTATTTAGTTTACTCCATTGAGGGCAAGGATAACATATCGCCTCCATACCTCTCAATCTGTTAGAGCAAGAAGTCTGGACGAAGCCATATATAATGGGGGGACAAAGGCCCAAAAATAAGGACACTTTTTAAATATTGCTCTTACAAGCTTAGAAAGGTAATAGAATAACAGGTTTTGCATTAGGGTGGATTTTCTGAAGGTTATGAAGTTTGAAACTCAAATGTCTGCCATTATTTTCTGACTTCAGTCCTCAATGTTTTGCCAGAAAACCACAATTTTATGAGACAAAAATCTAGACATACTGCAAAAATCTGGAGAGTTGAGAGCTATTTCACCTACCCTTGTTGATGCCTGGTTTCTGTAGACAGTGATCATTATCATCGACCCCCTTTTTCCTATTTGTATAAGGGGTCGTGTCAACTGTCACCATCTCTCGCTATTCAGTGCCACACTTCTACCTTCTTTGACACTCATGCCTGACTGTTGCAGGTCTTTTCTCACACAACCCAACCAGCTCTTTGCTGGACACCCTTGTTTTCTCTTGCCTTCTTCCTGTCTGTCCCAAATCATCTTCACTAGATTGCCTTCTGCTTTTTTTTCACATGTACCAGAACCTCAGTAATCTGTTCTGTTTGACCTTTTCTGCAATTAGAACTACTTTGGCTTCTGCTCTTATGTCCTTATTTCTTCATCTGTCCTACAGTTTGCATTCTACCATCTAACTCAGGCATTTCATCTCCATCATCTCTAGCTTCCTCAACTGCTCTGCCTTTAGTGCTCAGGTTTCTATCCCAGACAGTACTACTAGTGACACCAGTGTTTTGTACACCTTATTTTTCAGCTTCTTTGTCATTCTTATGTCAAACACTACCCCTGACACCCTGTGCAACTTGCTGCAGTCAATCTGATTCTAGCCGTGGCCTCCTCATTCAGATTTCCCTGCTCCTCAACCACCCCTTCCAGATTCCTGAGGCTGTTAACATGTTCCACTATTTTCTCTTCTATCTCAAGTCAGCTTCTTCTGAACTCCCCCATTTGCTGCCATTACAACTGTCTTACCTGGACTCAAGTTTCATCCCATGTGCCCTCAGTTTTGCATTACATTCATCCTATCCTTTTCTGAATAGGTGATTTGGCCTGGTGGTGCATTGATCCGAGTTTGAAGCAGAGGGTCCTGGGTTCAATACTTGATAGGGGTATAAATTTTAACAGCTCAAATGGTGTAGTGGTACATTGCTGTGACTATAGTGTACAGGTTCCTGAGTTTGAGACTTGGCAGGGATGATTATTTCTCACTCCAGTGGCTCTACTTGATAGAGGCACTGGGAACTAACATCAGGTGGCTTGATGCCAGGGCACCTCTATGGGCTAGGCTTATAAAGGCTCCAGGGCCATTAGCCTAGTACACACCTGTGAACCTAAGTTCTTGTTCAGAGTCTGCCTGTAATGTCACATCATCTGCATACAGCAACTTTGCTGATCCATCCCTCCAACCTGTTTGCTAACGTAGTCCATCACCAATATGAACAGCAGTGTGGACTCACAGCTGAATCCTGGTGCACACCTACTCCCACTGGGAAACCCACTCTGAGACCAAACACTGTTCATACTTGAGTCACTGGATCCTTGTACATAGCTTGCTCTAATTCTACCCGTGTTTCTGGTGCTTTGAACCATTGCAGGACTGCCCAAATCAGCTTTCTTGGGACTTTACCAGATGCTTTCTTCAAGTCTAGGAATACCCCATTGGATTCTTTCCTCATCTCTAGCTTCGTCTCAGCTATGTGTCTCACTGCAAATATCTAGTCAGTTGTGCTACATCCTGATCTGAATCTGAACTGCCCACCTCCCATCTTACTTTCTACTACCCTGCGTGTTGATTTATCAATCACCCTCTCTAGAACTTTCATGCAATGTGACAGGAGCTTGATACCTCTGTACTGCCCACATTTGTAAATGTCCCCTTTGTTCTTGAACACTGTCGCTAGTTGTAACAAAAGAGCTACTGCCAGCCCATCTATCTGGAATTTTGTAAATAATTGTATGCCATTTGTAAATATTAATGTGATTTATATAGGAATGTAACAAAAGGAGATGGTACCATCCCAGCTATCTGGAATTTTGTAAGTGGTTGTGTGTCATTTGTGAATAGCAACATGATTCATATGCTGTGTTACAAATGTATTATAACTATATGTCATATTGTATAGACGTGTGCTGAAGAGATATATTTATACACTGTTTAACAGGAGAGACCAAAACACAGGAAATTAACTTCAGAAGAATGGTTGAGGTTAAGTTACTTTATAGCTGGGCCATAAACAAAAGATGTTATCTCTCACTTTCAGAGCAGAAACGGACACAATGTCTAGAACTAGGAGTTTTTTGTATTGTCTTTACACGTGGAGGAATGTAAATTATTTTACGACTTCCACCATTTGCCAAAGATCTGTGGGCTATGTATTTTTGCACAGGGAGATGTTAAATGCTGGCAGTTTCTAGCAGTGGGGGTTTTCACCTGGGATAGTCAGATGACAAAAGTGATGTCATCCAGCAAGTATCCCAGCAGCAATATTTGAGATATTAATTTAAGAACTCTCTGAGAGAGAGACTGTGCATTTTGTATTCTGTCTTTGACCTGGCAGCATCAGCTGGGAAAACCCACTCATCACATCTTTCTTGCCTGGCTGTGTAAGTTAACTAGGTACAGTAATTTCTTTTAGATTCAGTAAGGAATATAGTAAAGATTAGTTTAGATGGTTTTGTATTCATTTGAAGCTGTCCTGCAATGTTGTTTTAAATATTTCCTGTGATTTTCAACTCTGAATTCACTGTGAATACATATTTAGTATTGTCTTGTTCTTTTATTATTTATTATTAAATATATTTAAAACCATCTTTGTGTCTGATATTTGTGACACATGTTTAAGCTCTTAGAGTACTTGAATATCTATTTGGTGACACTTTGCAGACCACTCCTAATAGCCTTGCTCTTGGTCAGACTACTATTTGTATTAACAGTAGCATTACACAGTAAGATTGGACACCCTTTGTTAAGGGCCTTAAAGTAGCTGATAAGGAGTGGCTGATGGCAGTGAAAACTACCTTATAGTCTGGGCATAAGGGGGCACAGCTAGTAAACCTGTGCCAGCCTTTCCCATGTGTGTGTGTATATTTGTGTGTAAATCAAATCTCAAAGAGTGTGCGTGTGTGTGTGTGTGTGTGTGTGTGTGTGTGTGTGTGTGTGTGTGTGTGAACTACTTGGGCAGGGACATGAAGCACTGGTTGGACAGAGAGGGTGCTGGAGGTGTTGGCTTGGCCACTCAGCTGAGATCTGAACTCTATAGCTGTGCCAGTGGGGAGTCTTATTAGGGATCTGGAGAAAAAGAGAAAAAACAGCCCAAGACTGACTGTTGACTCTGTGTGCTCTTAAGGGAAATTGCACTTTACTGTGTGTGTACTTGTCATCCTCCCTGTGTGTATTTCCTCCACTGTTGCCAGTGGTGAGGATTGAGGCTTCTTGATTACTGGGCCAGTGCTGGGGCATCACATATTAATTGGTGGGCAGTGATGAGATATCCACATCACATATTAATTGGTTTGCCGTGGTGGGATATCCAAATATTAGGATTCAGTGGTGTGGATATTGAATTTCTGTAGCCCTAAACAGTGGTCACTATAGAAGGTGTTTGCACTCTCAATCAGCCACACAGTGAACATTCAGAGTTTCATATCACAATTGTTTTATTTTTTGTTAGCTTAGTTAGTCAGGGAGAGCAGGCAAGGATGTCAGCAGAGGAATATGACAAGCTGACAAGGAGCCAGTTGGTTAAGATGTGCCAGGCTAAAGGACTGGTGCATGCCAATCTGACTAAAGCAGAAATGATTGCAGCCTTGGGCACAGCTGCATCACAGACCAGCAACCAGGAGGACTATCAGACTTGCCTTGGAGATGTACAACTCTCAGATAATGGACAGTTCAAACTTTCCACAGAAGACTTACAAATCCATCTGGAATTAGAGACTTGAACTGGAGGCCAAATGGTTAAAACTAGAGTCAGCAGAAAGACTGCTGTGTTTGGAGGCTGAAGAAAAGGAGAAACAGATTGCACTACAATCAGCGGAGAGACTGAGACATCTGGAAGCTGAAGAGAATGAGAGGCAGAGGCAACATGAGAAGGAAATGCTGACCCTTTGCCAGGGTCATGGAGGTAATGGGGACGGGAGTAACCGAAGCCAGGAAGGAAGAAAGGTCAGTAAATTTCTTCCATAATTTACAGAGGGGGATAATTTTGATAGTTTCGTTCATATGTTTGAAAGGGTATGTAAACAGTATAATGTTAACCAAGGGCTCTGGGTACAGTTCATGACCCTCTTACTCCATGGTAAAGCTGTAACCACTATTTCTAAATTGTCTGATACTGATTGCTTAAATTATAATACTGTTAAAAACTGTCTATTAGAGTATTTTAAGTTAACACATGAAGCTTATAGGAAAAAGTTTCATGAGCATAAATGCAAGGCAGATAAAAGTGTGTGTGAAATAAGCACTTATTTTCATAGGTGGGTGAGTGGGTGTCAGGTCACCACTTTTGAAGGGCTGGCAGACCCTTTGGTGAGGGAACAGGACCTTAGCATTTTGCCTGAGGACATAAGAATCTGGTTAGCAGATAGGCAATGCAATACTGCAGATGAGTTGTGGAAGATGGGAGACCTATACCTGGCAAGTAGGGAATCACTGCACAGGAAAGGGATACCCAGTGCTGCTCATGGGTGTAAGGGAACCCATGGTGGGCTACCTAGATTGCCCCAACAGAGTCCGCTAGTAGCAGGAGAAGCCACTAGTCCAGGTACACATTCAGGATCAAGGGTTAAATGTTTTAAATGCAACCAGTGGGGCCATGTAGCATATAGATGTCCATGGAGGCAAGGTGGGGAACAAAAGGTGGGAGATCCAGTAAGTGGGAATGACAGAATGCCAGCAGTAAGTTGTCTGGAGGCAACAAGGGTACCAAACTACCACAAGAGATTATATACCATCTTAGTAAATGGGAAAGAGGCCACTGCTAAGAGAGACATAACCTCTGACCTAACCATTGTGAAGCCTGCAGTGGTTAAAGAGGAGCACTACTTGCTTGGGCAGTCTACTCCAGTCAGAGCTTTAAGAGAGACCCCATTCCAAATAACTTTGGCTAAGGTTCACCTTGACTGGGAGGGTGGAAAAGGAAGCCAGCAAGTAGGTGTGTTTGAGGATATCCTTGCAGATGTCCTGATAGGGAATAATTTTGACAATACAGTACCTTGTGTGCATGCAGGTACACACCGTCAGGCTTGGAGGCAAGCACATACGTCTGGTAGCTTGGGAGGTCCCAGACAGACTGCACACTTGTAGCCAGGACTGATGAGCTAGCTACCCTGTAGCAGTGAGACTGAAGGTGAGCCACAGCTGCTTGTGGGTACTGATGTTCCCTTGGACAGAGTGACTGCAAGGGCAGAGGTGAATAGTAGTACCCAGGCTGACAGTAAGGCACCACTGTCAGAGGATACCAGACTTCCTGTGGAAGGGGAGCTGGGAAGGGTTACAAAGAAAGATAGTTGAGGCAGGCTCAGCTCTCAGACCCTACATTACAAGGCTTGAGGGAGGTAGCTATGGAGGCACCTGATTTTCAAGGGAAGGGGAAATCTGTATACTGGACAAAGGGTTACTATATAGAGAGTGGACCCCTGAGGGAGGTGTAGAGGGTAAGAGAATACAGCAGTTGGTAGTGTCCAGAGCCTACCATCTGCCACTTCTAGCCATAGCCCATGATATTCCCTTTGTAGGTCATATGGACATAAAGCATACCAAGAGACGTATTATGCAGAACTTTTATTGGCCTGGGATTTCCAGGGATGTAACAGGGTACTGCAGGACCTGTGAGTACTGCCAAAAGGAAGCAAGGCAGGAGACAAGGTGAAAGCTCCTTTGGCTGTGATTTGAGGAGCTATTTCAGAGGGTAGCTATGGATATTGTGGGGCCTCTGAGTACCATAGATAAGAAGTATATCCTAGTGGTAGTAGATTGTGCTACCAGACCCCTGAGGTGGTGGCTCTGTCCTTCATTGAGGCAGAAACGGTGGCAAATGCTTTCACGCTTTGAGTTACTGTATGGGCATAGGGTGAGGAGACCTCTAGATTTGATTCGAGATGAGTGAGAGGCTGAATGTTAATCCCACAAGGAGTCTGTTGTGGCATATGTTCTCAACCTCAGAACAAGGATCAGGGAGCTCATCGGCTTGGATCAGGAGAACCTGGCAGAAGCCCAACAGCAGAAAAAGCTTTGGTATGAGAGGAATGCTCGAGCTACAGAGTATGCTGTAGGGCAGCAGTTAATGGTTCTCATTCTCATCAGACACAACAAGCTGCAGGTAGCTTGGGAGGGGCCCTTCAAAGTTGTAAGGACGATCAGTGATGTTAACTACATAGTAGAACTGCTAGGCAGACGGCAGGGGCACAAACTGTACCATGTTAACATGATGAAACATTACCATGATAGAGAGGTCCTTGTGCTGAGTATTTGCAGTGGATGGCAGGAGGAGTCTGTGGGAGATCTGATGACTGATCTCTTCACTGAGGCTCAAACTGACACCTCAGTGGAAGGGGTGGCAGTGTCCCGCAGCTATCCCCTACCCAGGTTCGAGAAATCCAAGCAGTGTTACAGGCATTTGGGAACATGTTCACAGGGAAACTAGGATGTGCCCACCTGGTGCAGCACCACATGGATGCAGGACCCCAAAGACCTATTAAGCAGGCCCCTTATAGGGTGCAAGAGTCACACAGACTCTGAGGGAGAAGATATAGGAAATGTTGGAACTAAGGGTAATCCAGGAGGCCAGCAGTCCCTGGGCCTCCCCAGTGGTACTGGTACCAAAGAAGGGTAGCAGCACCAGGTTGTGTGGACTACAGGAAATTAGTCACACTCAGATGGTTGCCCCATGCATAGGACAGATGAAACCCTAGAGCCCTGGGTGGGTCTAAGTATCTTAAAACTATTGATCTTACCAAGGGCTACTGACAGGTGCACTTGACTTCCAGCGCTAGGAAGAGGCCACCCTTTATGACTCCTTTTGGCTTGTATGAGTTCACAAAGATGCCCTTTGGGATGAAAAATTGCCCTAGTGACTTTCCAAGGGCTGGTAGATCGTATCCAAGAAGGAGCAGGGTATTTTGTCCTTGCTTAGCTGGATGATATGGCCATCTACAGCAATTCCTAGTAAGAGCACCTTCAGCATGTCAGGGAGGTGCTGGGCAGACTATAGAGGGCAGGGTTGACCATTAAGCCCAGTAAATGTCAGGTAGGTATAGCAGAGGTCTCCTACCTGGGACATAGAGTGGGGAGTGGTAAGATCAGGCCAGAATCTGCCAAAGTGGAAGCCATTCAGGCATGGCCTGCTCCTGTTACCAAAAAGCAGGTGAGGACATTCTTAGAGGCAGACAGGGTACTACAGAAAGTTTGTCCCCAGTTATAGTGCCATAGCTGCTCATCTCACAGATCTGACAAAGCAAAACAAGCCAGATAAGGTAGTGTGGTCCACAGCATGTGAGCAGGCATCCCAGAAGCTTAAAGGAGCTGTGGGAGGGCCCCCTGTGTTAGCCAGTCCAGATTATACCAACAAATTTGTTGTGCAGGTGGATGCTTCAAATCATGGGGTGGGGGCTGTACTCAGCCATGTTTCCTCAGAGGGAGAAGTGCACCCAGTGGTATATCTCAGTCACAGCCTCCAACCCAGGGAGGAATGCTGTGCAGCTGTAGAAAATGAATGTCTAGCCAAAGTGTGGTTACTGCAGAAACTTCAGCCTTATCCGTATGGAAGGAAGTTCACTGTAGTTAGAGACCACAATCCCTTAACATGGCTACCTCAAGCCAGCCAGCTAGCAAAATGCCAAGATACTAAGGTGGAGCCTAGGGTTGCAGGCATATGATATGACAGTGCAGAACCGCAGTGGGGTTAGCAGTGCCAAATGCAGATGGGCTCCCAAGACAGAGTATGGGGTAGTGTATTCCCAGATAGGCTCAACCCACTCAAGCAGTGTTTCTCAAGTGTCACTTGAAAACCTAGCTTGAGTTTTTGGTGAGGGTGGGGAAATGTAACAAAAGACACTACTACCAGCCCAGCTATCTGGAATGTTGTAAAGAATTGTATGTCATTTGTGGATATTAATATGATTTATATAGAAAAGTAACAAAAGGAGATAATGCTAGTCCAGCTATCTGGAATTTTGCAAGTGGTTGTGTGTCATTTGTGAATAGCAACATGATTCATATGCTGTGTCACAAATGTATTAGAACTGTATGTCATATTGTATAGAAATGTGTGCTGAAGAGATATCTTTTATACCTTGTTTAACAGGGGAGACTGTAACACAGGAGATTAACTTGCAAAACTTCAGAAAATGGTTGAGGTTAAGTTACTTTATGGCTGGGCCATAAACAAAATGCTGTCAGGTTCTAGCAATGGGGTTTTCACCTGGGATAGTCAGATAACAAAAGTGATGTCATCCTGCAAGTATCCCAGCAGCAATATTTGAGATACTAATTTAAGAACTCTCTGAGAGAGAGAGACTGTGCATTTTGTATTCTGTCTTTGACCTGGCAGCATTAGCTGGGAAAACCCACTCATCACATCTTTCTTTCCTGGCTTTGTAAGAAAGTTAACTAGGGTACAGTAATTTTCTTTAGATTCAGTAAGAATATAGTAAAGATTAGTTTAGATGTTTTCTATATTTATTTGAGGCTGTCCTGCAATGTTGTTTTAAATATTTCCTGTGATTTTGAACTCTGAAATCACTGTGAATACATATTTAGTATTATATTGTTCTTTTATTATTTATTATTAAAGGAGAACTCCACCCTCTCATACAGTTTAACTCAATCATTAGTTTGTTTTTCTCCCTACAATATGGTTCCAGCATTGTGTAGGTACCAGAAATCAGCTTGTACTTTTTAAATCTTTTATTTTCTTACATTGGAATCAAAGAAAGGGAAAGCCCACCTACTTTTTTTTAACTCAACTTCTCAATACTTTGCAGAGAAATCCATCTCCACCTGCATGACATATCATAGACACAGTTAAATATGTAGTTTACCCCGTCAGGTACTGCTGTCAGTCTTAGATGGGCAATTAATCTTGCTAATGTCAGGAACACAGCAGCTGATATAAAAAAAGACAGAAAGCTGTGGAACTGTTTTTATTGCAGAGGGGAGGAGAATTTAACACTCCCCTTTCATAGCAAAATAAAACAATTAGATCAATCAGGGGTTTAAAGGCAGTTGTCATCTCTTCTGAGAAATTTACATAAGCAGCAACACAGTATTGCGATGTTAAGATTTAAATGTTATTTATAATAGTTTATATGTTAAGATTAACTTAAATGTAGTATCAAAGAGTTTTGTGACATTTAGAGAAAAGTTAGAAAATATTTTTTTTCTTATAAAACATCAATGAATTTAGTATTTTCAAGCCCCCCCCCCCAAAAAAAAAAAAAAAAAAAACACACACACACACACAGGCCAGAACTGCAGAAAGAGTGTCTGGTGGCAACCCTATCAACTAGGTTCACTGATACTGTTCAAAAAAAGGTCTTTTATGTTTTTTTGTGACATCATTCCAGAGGGGGTCCATATCTGGTACATGCAGATTCATTGTAAGAGATTCCCGCTGACTTTGAGTCAGTCCTTATTGTTACAGTGCAACCATAATATACTGCTGAATTTACTTTAACATAAATTTACTATGTGCTCTTGCATTTAAAACACTAAGAAAAGGAAATCAGAAATACTTAACTGTGTTTAAATGCACACACACACACACACACACATGCTTTTGTCCACTTGTACTTTACGCACATAAACATTTACAGAAACACACACACACATATATGTGTGTGTGTGTGTGTGTGTGTGTGCATTTAAACACAAAGTATACATAAATATGAAATAGAGAAAAGGAGGGTGAACATGACAGAAATACTTGAGGAACTAGTAAAGCACATTTTAATGCTGCATCATTTATGAGAGAGAAAAATCCTCTCACTTAAGGCATTGGGAAGTAGCAGACAGACTATGTTTAGAGTCCTACTACTTGTCACTTGTAAACATACAGCAAGAGTTTTCACTCCTCAGCATGAGAGTGTGGGGGAGGATTTGTCAAATCTATTAGGTCTAGAAAAGACTGCTCTTACAAAAACCTGTTTTTATCTACTTTCTTTTGCTGCAAGAAGCTAAATGAGGCTCAGTCAGGTAAACATAGAAGCAGCTCTGTTACAGAAGGTGTGTTTAGATGACATTGCTTCACAGTCCTGCCATTCAATCTTAATGGCATGATAAAACAGCACTACTTCCTTATGTCTAGCATGAGTCATATAAAAAGGAACTGAAATGTATTATAGGAAGAAGGAATGAAAGCAAGAAAACAAGATCACATTACAAAGGCAGACCCCATCATCCGCCATTTTGAAAGAAACACACTAAAATTGTAAAAGAAGCACTTGGAGTGATTTTGAGGCACTAAAATACCTCAAAAACAAAGATACAATGAAAAAAAAAATATATATATATATATATATATATATATATATATATATATACATATATATATATATATATATATATATATATATATATATATATATATATTGAGTTTTAAGGTGGAGTTCTCCATTAAATATATTTAAACCTATCTTTGTGGCTGATATTTGTGATACATATTTAAGCTCTTAGCATACTTGCATATCTAGTTGGTGAATCTGTGCAGGCCACTCCTAATAGCCCTGCTGTTGGTCAAACTGCCATTTGTATTAACAGTAGCATTGCACAGTAAGATTGGGCACCCTTTGTTAATGACCTTAAAGTAGCTGATAAGGAGTGGCTGGTGGCAGTCTGAACTACCTTATAATCTGGGTAAAATGGAGCATAGCTAGAAAATTTGTGCCAGCCCTTCCCAGGTGTGTGTGTGTGTGTGTGTGTGTGTGTGTGTGTGTGTAAATCAAATCTCAGAGTGTGTGTGTGCCAGCTACTTGTGCAGGGACACAGAGCACTGGTTGGACACAAAGGGTGCTGGAGGTGTTGCCTTGGCCACTCAGCTGAGATCTCAACTCTATAGTTGTGCCAGTGGGGAGTCTTATTGGGGGTCTGGAGAAAGGGGGAGAAAACAGGCCCAGCCTGACTGTGGTCTCTGTGTACTCTTAAGGGAAATTGCATTTTGCTGTGTGTGTACTTGTCATCCTCCCAGTATGTACATCCCCTACTGTTGCCAGTGGTAAGTATTGAGGCTCCTTGATTACTGGGCCAGTGCTGGGGCATCACACTAACTATGTTTATTTTCCAGTTATCTGGGGTACGCCTTCTTCTCCACATTTCTCTGTTATCTCACCCAGCATCTTTATCGTATCTGCTGTGACCTCATCTGAGCCTGCTGCTTTCCTTGATTTCAGACTGGTGTCTGAATGTACTCTTTTCCTCACTATCACAACCCTTCTGTGGGGCATAGGCTGTGATTATCAATACTGCCCTTTCATTAGACTGGAACCTGTTTGACATGAGTCTTTCCCTAATTCTGATGACATCCCTCACTGTCTTCTGAAGTCTCTCTCTCTCACAACAATTCTCAAATAATTTCTAGCCTGTCCTCCTCCCGAGTAGTAGACTCCAGATCCCAAGCCAAGTGGCTAAGCTGTATGACAATTCAATCTAGTCTCCTGGATACACAGGATGTCCAGCTTTCTCCTTACCATCATGTCATCCACTTCCAAGACACATCCTGTCAGTGAACCTGCACTAAGTGTAGCAATTCTTAGGTTCATAGGTTCATAGGTTCATAGGTTCATACTAGGCTATCTGCCCAAGGGCATTTATAAGCCTAGCCCATAGTTATGTGGCTTTCGCCACCCCTTTAGTTTGAATAAAAACTATGCCTATCATTTTTCTGTGCCTCTGTCAAGCAGTGACACTGAAGTAATCCCTGGGGTATATCTGCGATCTCCCATCCATTGGTCAAGATTCCTCTTGAACAAGGCCAGCGAGGTGCTCTGCCTCACATGTACCGGGATTTTGTTCCACAGCATAGGGAGTCTCTGGGTGATGAATCTGTCCCTCCAGCACGTTCTATTTATAACCGTGTCAAGGTTTAAGTCTCCGCCCTTGTGGTTTTGAGGGATCTAGATTTTTGAGGTGAAGCATATTCATCAAATCTGGGTTTGACATGGCCTTATATGTCAGGCACAGGTCACCTCTGAGCAAGCGGTATGAGACTGAATAAAGCTGGAGTTCTTTCAGTCGGGCAGCATAAGACATATTTTTGAGACCCTTTATCCTTTTGGTGAGGAACTTTTGGGGCCTTTCAAGCTGCATCAGGTGTCTGGTCAGATACATTCGAACGGGCATTGTACTCAATCATAGGTCTAATGAGTGATGAGTACAGGGGACGATGACCTCCCTTGATCTAGATGTGAATCCCTTCATGATCAGGTGGGCGATATAGAAGGTTTTCCTAACTACTTTAGCAACATGAGTGTCAAATGAAAGACTACTGTCAACTTGGGTCCCCAGATCCCTGATGACTTTTCTGTGCTCAGTGGATTGTCACCTGTATGGTAGCTAGGGGTAACCTTGTTTTTCCCGAAGGGTATGACTATGCATTTTTGGCGTTTAACTTCAGGCCATGGCTCTGGCACCAGTTATCCGTTTCTGTGAGGCCCTTCTGGAGGATATCTGTGTCAGATGTGTTTTCGACTATGGCCCAGTTTGCAGTCATCTGCAAACTTTGTCAGCCATAACCCTCCTGTGTTTGCTTGTACTTCAGAAAAGTAGATGCCGAACAAGAGTGGACCCAGGACTGAGCCCTGTGGGACACCACTTGTGACAGGCTTTGAGTCTGACATGGCTCCAGCAACTCTGACCCTGTAGGTTCTGTCGCTTAGCCAGTTTGCAACCCATCTTGTGATGTATGGGTTTACATTCAAGCTGATGAGTTTTTCGATGATACCTGAGTGGGGTATTGTGTCGAAGGCCTTTGCCAGGTCGAGGTAGGCTGTATGGACTGCCTTTCCCTCATCAATGGCCTTGGTGACTGTCTCGAAAAGTCAACCAAGTTTAAGAGGCAGGATCTGCCTTTGACAAAGCCAAACTGGGTTGGATCCAAAGTCTGCAAGTTCCCTATGTCTTTATTTATGAGTTCCATTATGATCCTCTCCATGGCTTTGCAGATAAGGCTTGTCAAGCTAATGGGGCGGTAATTTCCAGGGTCTGTGGAGGCACCGCCCTTATGAAGTGGGACCACAGTCGCCAGGCGCCACTCCTTGGGCACGTATCCTGAGGTGAGGCTAAGATTAAACAGCTGTCCTAACTGTGGGTTTAATTCCTCGTTGAGTTCATGAAGCACACAGCCGGGGACACCATCCGGTCCCATGGATGCTGTGTTTTTGCCTTAGTGAGGGCAGTTCTCACCTGGGCGTTGGAGATGTTTGGGGGCTACAAGCCTCTGGAATAGCTATGTCTCCTTTTGGGGAGGGGAGAAGTTTGCACTGAACCTGTCAGCCAGTATGTTAGCAATGTGTGTAGGTTCAGTAATTTTCACATCATTTTGAACTAATTCTGAGCATATCTGGGAGTTTCCTCCTAGGTTTCTAACATAGCTAAAGAAGGCCTTATGATTGTCTTTAGAGTCCTTGGTGATTTTTCTCTCAAAATTTGCCTTTGATGATTTTATGAGAGCTCTTAGTTTTTTACTTATAATGATCAAAGGTGTCTTACCTTTCAAGGATTTTGCTCTATCTTGTAGTAGCTTCCTCCTTTTGTTGTAGAGCTTGTTTATGGCTGGGGTCCACCAGACTGGATGCTTGCCTTTGGTACAGAGAGTCTTAGTTTTGTTTGGGATTGCCTGATCCATGCAGTCCTGTAGGTGCTGGTAGAAGGCATTTGTAAGTGATTCAGCGGTTTGAGTAATGTTTACCACTGGCTCAGGGGCCTTAAAGGAGACCACACTAGTTTTAGAAGTGTGAAATCGGCTTTTGAGAAGTTTTTCACTGTGGTCTTTTTGTTTCAGGTGGGGCGGGATGAGGACCTCCAGCGAGATTAGTTTATGATCTGATCTCACCAGTGAGGGTATACTTCGGTGTTGAACATTTTGATCCCATGTTCGTGATGATGAGATCAAGTATGTTTTCACCTCTTGTGGGGATGGTGACTAGTTGTTCCATGGCATTTGAGTTTATGAACTCCAGGAATCTTTGGGTTAGAGTGTTCGGGCTTGAGTAGTGTTCCCAGTCTATATTAGGGTAGTTGAAGTCACCTAGTATGATGGTGTTTGGAGATACATTTATCCCTCCAATGTTTTCAGGAAGGCCATGTGAGGTTCCTGAGTTTGAGAGGGTGGCCTGTAACATGCTACAAATTGCAGAGCAGTCTTGCCTATGGTTAATTGCACCTGGATGGTCTCCGATGCATCGTGCGTTGCCACCAACCTTGAGGTGTGGGTGTCCTTTATGAATATGGACACCCCCCCTCCTTTCTTGGTGTTGTCTGGATTTTGGGGCCGGAACGATGATATGAGGTGAAACCTGTTAGTGCTGGGGTGCTCTCAGGAGCCTTGAACCAGGTTTCTGTCACAGCACAGACATCGATGTTCTCCATATTGAGAAGGGCCTCGAGTGCGTGCATCTTGAGATTGAGACTTCTGGCATTTAGCAGCATTACCCTTAGTTTTTTTCCTTTTTGGTGTTCTAGGGTGGTAGGTTTAGAATTTGAGCCTTGCCTAAAAAGGCACTATGGGGTGGCAAGAGCCTTTGCCAATATCCGGAAGCCCAGGGTGACAGGTGCAAGCCGTCCCTTGCGAAGCAGCGTGGCTTGTCCAGCATGTCATCCCAGGCAGACAGACATTGGATCCCCTTTGAATGACACCAGAATTTAAGCCAATTATTAAAGCTGATCATCTTATCACTGTATTGTGGCATCATTCTAGGTGAAGGTAGGATACTGCTCAAGGTCAGGGTCATACCTGCCTGGGCTACATAATCAGAGAGCTCCTCGGCGTCCCTTTTCATGCAGTCCAAGGAGGTACGCCTCCGGTCGTTGACACCAGCGTGGACAATGACTGAGTCGCACTGCTGTACCTGCTGTTGAGAGACCTGAGTGCTTGCGTTATGTGGCGGATTCTAGCGCCCGACAGGCAGCTTACTGTGACCTTCTCCTTACTCAGTCTGGTGAGCGGGACGTCAGTGTGTCTGACTATGGAATCACCAATGACAAGTGTGTCTGGCATTTTGTTTGGCCTTAAGGGCTGTGACTGTTTGACACTCTGACTGTGTGGTCTATGTGTTGCATGTGTTGGGTCGTGAGGTGGTAGTTGTTTGGGTGTCTGCTTTGGTGGCCTCTGCTGTTTTGGTAAATTTTTGATCAGAGCCTCGAGTATGTCTTTGTGTGAGTATGTGTATGATTTGAAGTTGTGATGGTACCATGTGTGACTGGGTATGTATTGTGTGTGGTTGCCTTCTCCTCCTGTCTGGTCTTGCCAGTCCTATGTTGAGAGAGCTCAGCCTCCAGTTTGGCCGTATAGTTGCATCTCTCGCATGTATTTGTGTTTTGTGGGAGAAGGAGAGGATTGTCTGTGTACATGAGGCAATTGTAACATTGCCTCAATATTCCCAGGTTCACCAGTTGAGCTGGAGAGGACACTAGCAACTGATCCCTCGACATACTAGAAGTAGTAGATAAAGAACTTTCAAAGGACTCTGGGGGAAGTGGGTTTTAGGCTGGTGGGGTACTATCTATAATAAGAGTGCTTTATCAAGGTGCAAGTACTGTAGGAGTAAGTGCTAGGCTTTACAGATAGAGAATAGTCTACTTGGGAATCAAGTAGAGATGAACTTTTCAGTTATAGGATATGCTGGTTAGATCAGCAGTACAGTTTAGCGTGTTTTATAGCAGGGGCTGAAGGGAGCTAGGAATTGGCCCAAAGCGACCAATGGACTACTAGTTTCTGGCTGAAACTTCACCAAATCGGACAAAAGGCGCTCAGTGCTTCCCACTCCCACTGGTAAGCAAAGAAACTTCCCTCCTTCCTAATAAGGCAATGGATCAGTAACAGGAACTAAAAACAAAGCCCAGGGATCAGCAACTCTGAAACTGGACTACTCTAGTTCAGTAAAGTGGGAAAACAAGAGATTTTTGTTTTATTACAGAGATAAGGAAAAAACAGACAGTAAATGCTATAAATGCTGTAAATCGGCTAGCGACTTTAGTGTGTAGCCTACAGAAACAATTTGCAACAATTAGTAACTTAAAGTGCAATAAACAGTGTAAAATGCAGAAATCACTTAAAGTAGCAGTAAAACAGGCGAAATGCAGTCGCTAGCTTAATAACAGTGGGAAAGCCACAAAAAATACTTATATCTGGTAGAAAGTCACTCTTTCAGCTCTCTGCTGCTTGGATCACTCTGCAGGCCACCACGAGGATCTGTGCAGAGTTGGTACAAGCTGGAAAACACGTGTTTAGCGTGTTTTATAGCAGGGGGCTGAAAGGAGCTAGGAATTGGCCCAAAACGACCAATAGACTACTAGTTTCTGGCTGAAACTTCACCAATTCGGACAAAAAGGCTGCTCAGTGCTTCCCACTCCCACTGGTAAGCAAAGAAACTTCCCTCCTTCCTAATAAGGCAATGGATCAGTAACAGGAACTAAAAACAAAGCCCAGGGATCAGCAACTCTGAAATTGGACTACTCTAGTTCAGTAAGGTGGGAAAACAAGAGATTTTTTTTTTTTTTTAGCTGGTTGATGATTTTACATCCAGCTTTCCCTCAACAGAGTTATCCCAGGTAACCCAAGCTGGACAAGTGGACTTGTTGTTAGCATGGGTCCCGGTGTTGGTTGGATAGAATGGGACCTCAACCCACTTATAACTGGCAAATAGCCATGCCCATTTGGTGACATTAGTCAACATGACCAGATCACTGAGAGCCATATTTTACACAATTGAGTGACTGGTGATGCCACAGCATTCAGTCAGTCTGTGATAAATGGCCTTGTATCATGTGGATACTGCACATTACAGTAGATGCCCAAAGCAGTTGGTTTATACAACTCTTTCCCCTACAGGACACCATGTAGGGTCTGTGCTGTTGCCCATAGCTCCATTCTTTGGTGAGTTTGAGATAGAAATACTCAGCTTGTTTTTGTTGGATTTGGGAGGAACCCCAGAAATTCTCAGGGACAACATGGAAACTCTAAACAGGCATTGCCTGGAGGTCAGGATCAGACCTTGTAACTTGTGCATAGGATATGAAGACTGTAACCACTGTTCTTGGTCACAAAAAGTTATGCATCTGTAGTGGGAAAATTCTTGAACAAGTTATAGGGCTTTTATTGTCTTTTGCCTGCTTGCATCCTTGGGTAAAACTGTGACAAATAAAGGTTATCAGTTATATTTTTGGACAAAGATAAGGTATATGACAGTGAATGCTCCTGCTTAACATTATTAATGGTTTATGATTTTTGAGATTGTCTGTAATCATACTAGTTAAGGGTCCAAATGTTCAGTTACCATTTCTATTAAAACAGTGGAGCATTGCCCTAAGAGTGACTCATCAGTTATGTCTATTCATGAAATTTTCATTCTGCTGCTGTTCAGCTGTATATCTCTTTCAGGATCCCTGGAATAACATATTTCACTGCTCTCTTTCTTCTACAAGTAGGATTAGCTGTGTAAGTTTGAAACACCTGGAAATTAAGTGCCTCAGAAGACTCCAAATCTTATGAGATCCTGTAAAATGCATTGTGTATAGACGTGATCTGTAGTACCTTGAAATACTATTCTGTAAGCATTCCTTTCCATTGCAGGCACATGCACCTCATCATGTGAAACTTCACAAAGCTACTGACACACTGAAACAGAAAATCTAGGAGAAGACTCGATACTTAGGGGCCCAACCTGTAAATTCAGAAATGTTTTCCTCAAAACTTACGGAAAAGCTTGGACCATGTGGCTCTCTGCATGGATGTTTCTTCTTTCCCATCTGCCCCAACTTCCCTCCTTCCCTAACCAAGCATGCCTTATATCTGCATCTGTACTTTCATTCTGTTCCAGTAAGTTAACAGTAACCATGTAGTCATACAAATCAAGCAGATGCAATAAAACCTTGTGATGCTAACACAGAAATCTTTACTCATACCCTTCTGGCGTACTTGTCATATATGTGGTCCTCTTGTCAAACTTTACTTGTCCACAGTCCTGTACTGCTATATGCTGCTTGTCTGTTGTTAAACACTTTTGATTTATTTTATCCCTGACTGTGCTACCTGTCATCCTAAAGAGCTGCTTCTGTTTATGTCTTAGAAATAATTATAGGACCTGCCATAGAAGATTCAAGGTTATAGCAGTAATCCAAAGGGCTACAAGGTTACACAGACAAAGCACTCATTAAAAACTGGAAGAAAGACCCAGCCAAGTTAGAGTTTTCATTGTGTAGTACCTTAAACCTCCTGCCATGTAGACCCATGAGCTATATGAAAAAGGCCACTTAACGACATATTAGTGTTTCAGCTACCTAGCTTTTGAATGCCCATTACGTTTTACTTTTTATGTCTTTTTGGGTCCATTCAGGCCCGTAAAGGCCTCTGTTACAGGATGTATTAGTTGTCTATAACATCTAAACCCTACCCTAGGTTATAAATATAAATTTACCCATCAGAACCAGTCTCATAGAAGGGTCTTATACCTTCTCCACCAATGCCTATCTCCTCAGAAAAAATCTATACATTTCTGCACCAGAAACAAACTCCTACTATTAATATGCTGCAGCATATTACTATCCACTGAAAATATCTCCAGCACCCCCAACTTAGCTCTCAACACCAATTTTCTCCTGCAAACTTTTCAGAAACCCTTCTCTCCATTTAAAAATTCCTTTAGATATTTTCAGTGACATTTGAATGAAAATAAAAACAGTATGTTTGTGTATTTGTGTATCCTATGTAGGCTGTTTCAAACCATGGATGTCGTATATATGTATGTATATAATATACTGATGTGTTTTTGTTGTAACTGAGACTGTATTATCTGTAAAAATGAGACTGCATGAGATGTGATTGTTTTGCTGCATTGCAGTATTCCTTTGTAAAGACTCTACGGACTAGTCCAGATACCTGGTTAACAAAGTTCAACTCAAATAGATTAATAATAATAATTGTTTGTGTCTTTCGGCTTTTCCCGGTTAGGGGTCGCCACAGCGGAACTCCAGTCTGCTAATGATTGGCAGTAGATTTTTACGTGCTGGCTTGCCGGGCCTAACGCACAACCTTCAACAAAGGAATGCCCATTCACGCTTGCCGCCACACAGAAGACGCTCTAACTGAGAATCGAACAGGCAACGTCTAACTGTGAGGCGACAACGCTACTGCAGCACCACCACTGCAGTATCAATAATAATAATAATAATAATAATAATAATAATAATAATAATAATAATAATAATAATAATAATAATAATAATAATAATAATAATAATAATAAACAACTCAGTGCTTGGAAAGATGTATTCCTTCCATCTTGTAGGCACCCCTTTCTCCTTATCAGTGCAGTACATATATTTTTTGGAGTACTAAGTTCTACCGGGAGAGCAAGCATCAGAAAGGGCTGTAGCACACCAAAGTTCAAACCAGTCAATGTCTGTATGAGGAATGTGTGAGCTGTGATTCAGAGAATAGTCCTGTGGAATCTCACCATGCATGGCACACCATAGTGCTCAGTACCAAAGTGCACTAAATGGCATGTGTAATTTGTTTATAGGATAGACATAACACGAAGAGACAGATACTGAGGTTATGGCACATGGACTGCTTTGCAACACTAACTTCTTTATCATGTTTTCAGATTTCTCTTGCTGCCAAGCATTCCCACACTACTGGATTACTGGGATTCATGAACAGCAGTACACTCTGTGGTAGTTTCTGTATCCTGCTCTGGGCCATGATTAGCTAATTCATGCTTTAATGCATATATCACTAGTGGGACACACATTGCTAGAATGATGCTTTAACTTGTAAACTCAGCAGGAAATGTCTTTTTTACTGAAAATTGACACCAGTCCCTACCTTGCAGTCTGCTATTTTCCCTGTGTGTTATTGGACCAGTCACAGTATGCATTTGCATGCATATTCATTGACACTGTGAAGATTTATGTGTGGAGCCATCACGTAGTTATAAAGTAGCCCATGGAGCAGCCTGGGGACTACAGAATTTATTGTGTGTTCCCAGAACCAAGCTCTCAATAATAACTCAAGCCTTGCAACAGCCAGAACTGTTATTTACAGGGAGTACGTATCATTCCTGAGTTATTCCACTTCCTTTTGGTGCTTCACAGGTTTCCTCATATCTCATGATGATTTATAAAAAATGTCAGTCTAGACATGCTGTGTGGCAATGCTCCTTTCCTGTGGCTTGCCCTCCTGTTGTTAAGGTAAGGCTTTTGTTATCTAAAAGGCAGAGAATTGCTGTGATGTATTATACATAATGTCATAAATATCTGATGAATATTCTTGTGGCGCATGTTTAAGGATAACCTCGCCAATATACAGACACAAACTATTTATGCTGCATATTTTGAACTATATTTTATATCATATTTCACTGTGTGCTACATATAAACTTTTCAGTGAACAGTTGCAATGTGAATTTTTGGTCTGTACACCATATCCCTGACTTTAACTGCCAGTAAAGAGTGTAAATGGAAATTAGTATTGTTTTATTTTTTTGTAGTGATTAAACAGAATGCCACATCTGAGTTTTATGATTTCTAGTTTGCTTTTGCTTTTTGTGACATGACAGAACTAATTCATATACAGAGGTGAAGATCAGATATCCCAGACTTTACATGAAGCATTACAAAAAACTGCATATTTTAATTTTCTTTTCTCCATATTTGTCTGCATTTGCCATCAGTGACTTGAAAGCTAGTTGTTTACATGGTACAACAGCAGTCATATTTATTCTGGATGACTGGGGTGACTTTTTGTAGGGAAGCTTTTTATTAACTTGTAACTATCACGTTTCATTTCATTTTGGAAATCTGACACAGCAGCTGGTCCAGCAGAGGAAGAAACACTTCAGTTATGTTTCTGTGGAAACAGTGACAAACAGCATGTAGTCATATAGCTTTAACTTTCTTGTTATGGTTCTTAACTCATGTTTCACATAGATTATTACTGCTATCAGTTGCCACTGGATTATGGTCATCACCAAGACACACACGGTGTGGTTTGTCTGGAACACTTTTTTTCTGTTTAGAGTGGTCTCTTCTCATGGTGGATTCTCCTAGAAGACTGATTGGCTCATCTAGCAGAAACATTGATGTAGTAAGAAGTGGCCTTCCATCCTTGCTTTATTTTCCAGGGTAGTTGTCTCTATCGAAAATAAAGAATAGACTTTTAATATTGTTAAAGGTCTTTGGGTAACCTGAAAGGGAGTATTTAATAGACAGGTGACATGCCACCATTACCGTTATGTTAGAACTTCAAGATGACTCTGTAGTGAGGGTAAGCTGGGTTATCCTTCCTGAGAGCCATGTTTCAGCATTACTGCTACTCCATGGAACATGTGGAAGCTGCACTTGAAAGATAAAGAAAACACGGTTATAAACTTGCTATATCCAAAGTGGGTAGGGAGACCAGCTAAGAAGAAGGGGGTGGCAGAAAGCTAATAAACTTTCACCACAGCATGCTCTGTGTACTGCTGTAGCTGAATGCCTTAATTTGATACACTTTATGATAGTAAATACCCAGAAACAATCCAAAGCAATAAGTGATACCTAAAAAATGAGACAGGAACCAGTGATTTCAAATAAAGTTTTGATGGCTAAATCCTGTAGAACCTAGCTGTCAGATGGAGGCTGACTCCTGGAATATACATCCACGCAACAATATTTTGTGAAGGTATGTTCCAAAGACTGACTGCCCACAACACAGAAGACCTCAATGGGCACTTTCTAGAAACAAGTGCTGGAATTAGCATCTCTGCTAGTTGAGAGGCTTTTAGCTACATTAGACAGTGGTTTGCGCTCTGGCAATGTTAAATGTAACAATTGGTAATAACTTTATAAAAGATCTGCTTGACCCACTGCCAGACCTTCCTTATCAAAGACAATAGAGACAGTATTTGCTCAGTCTTCTTGAGTTCATATCTCTTTCTTGGGTAAAACCTGAGTTGGGAGTGCATTTCCTGCTGTATGCATAGCCCTATCACTTCACTGGATTTTGCCTCCAGAAAGGAAATAAGAAGACAAATGAATTGAGCAAGAGATAGCTCTGAGTCCACTCTAATGCAGAAGCATCAGTTCTTTCTTAGAGAAACACAGTCCTTGTGAATTTTCAAGTAAAACTCTCTGCATCTGAGGGCCTAAAGACAAAAAATCCACTTAACGGAAATGATGACCACCATGAAGAAAACACAATGTATAAATCAAAATGTTTTTGAAAGCAAGCCTATTCATCATTGAAGACAAGTCCCAGAGATGGGAGAGATTCATCACAAAGACACCAAAGTTGCATACTTGCCAGTCCTTTTCTGAGGCAGAGTTCTTTTGTTGAGATAATGGCCAGTTGTAGAATATGTCTATCCAAGCGCATCACACAGCTAGAAAGATAGTAGTGATTCTTGTTGAAAAAAATCAATGGCCTAAAGACCCTACCCTACCAAGAGAGGTTTGAAACTCTATCCCTGTACTCTGTTTCTTATAGAGTTGTATATGGAAATCTGTGTCTGGCTTTTTATACCGCAAAGGAGTTTGTCCTCCTCATCCATTTCTTTTACCTCCACTTTTTAATGTGACATTCTTGTTTCATTGATGATATCTACTGTGTCTGTGAAGGTGTTGCTGAAGTCTTGTCAAATTTTCTGACACAAATCAGTGACAGTACCTCATTTGTGAGATTTTTTCACAACCAAGAATCATAACAATGTTACATACTTGGATGTGAAAGTTTATAAAAAGGCAGAAAATGGGGAACACAGCTAGCAGCACCATATACTACATTATAGTTGCATCTATTTAAAGAGCAGCATAGTCTAAGGACAAGCTTTTAGGGAGAAAAAAAAGAGTTAACCACAGATATTAAGAAAGCTGATCTGTATGATGAAGGGAGATACTGCCAGCACAGCTATCTGGAATTTTGTAAATTATATGTCATTTGTGAATATTAAGATGCTTGTGTTACAAATGTATTAGAACTGTATGTCATGTATATACCAAACTAGGTTTGTACAGAAGTGTGTTGAAAAGATATTTTGTAAAGTGCTTGTGCTTCAAATGTAACCATAGCATTCCCTACTGGAATAGAACAGAAATGTACATACACCATTGTAACTATTTAAATGTATGCATTTTAACAGTGGAAACTGAGATACAGGAGGTTAACCTCAGTCTAGTAAATTTTAGAAAAATAGCTGAAATTAAATTACGTTATGGCTATGCAATAAAAATGATATCTTTCAATTTTAGTGCAGCAAGGAGACACAATGTCTAAAACTAGGGGGCTTTCTGCAGTGTCTCTAAGGTGAAATAATCACTAGTTTTGAAATGTGAAGGGATGTAATTATTTTATGACTTCCAGCATCTGCCAAAGGTCTGAGGTCTAGGCATTTTTACAGGTAGATGCTAAATAATGCCAGCTTCCAGTAGTGGGGGGTTTCACCTGGGATAGAGTCAGATGACAATTAATGTCATTCTGCAAGTTATCCCAGCAGTAATATTTGAGATATTAATTTGAGGAGTCTCCTAGAGAGAGACAACATTCTGTATTCTGTCTTTGACCTGACAACATCTAGGAGAACCATTCACCACAACTGCCTTACTCTTAACTAAGTTAACTAGGGTATAGTAATTCTTTTAGATTCAGTCAGGAATAGAATGAAGCATAGGTTAGATGTTTTTCTTTCTTTATTTGAGACTGTCCTGCAATGTTGTTTTAAATATTTCCTGTGGTTTTGAACTTTGATGTCACTGTGAATATATACCAAGTATTTTCTTGTTCTTTTATTTATTATTAAATGTATTTAAACCTTTCATTGTGGATGATCTGTGTAGAGATATTTAAGTTTTGAGAGTACTTGCATATTTATTTGGTGACACTGTGGGTCACTCCTAATAGCCTTGCTCTTGGTCAAACTACCATTTGTATTAATATTAACATTACAAAATAAGACCGGGCACCCTTTGCTAAGGGCCTTAACATAGCTGAAGAGAGTTGGCTGGTGGCAGTGATAACTACCTTATAGCCTGGGCAAAAGGGGGCATAGCTAGTAAACTGTGCTAGCATTAGCCTTTCCCAGGTGTGTGTGTGTGTGTAAATCAAACCTCAAAGAGTATGTGTGTATGTCAGTTACTTGGGCAGGGACACAAAGCACTGGTTGGACAGAGAGGGTGCTGGAGGTCCTGGCTTGGTCACTCAGCTGAGATCTCAACTCTATAGCTGTGCCAGTGGGGATTCTTATTGAGGATCTTGAGAAAGAGGGAGAAACCAACCCCAGACTGACTGTGGTCTCTGTGTGCTCTTAAGGGAAAGTGCAGTTGATGCAGAAAGCTGCATCTGGAAATACTTTGTGTTTACCTTGTCATCCTCTCCGTGTACATCCCCCACTATTACCAGTGATGAGGATTGAGGCTACTTGATTACTTGTCCAGGGGTGGGTCATCACAGTCTGTGAAAAGCCATGCATGACAGATTTGTGTTGAGGAGATATCCACATGAAACATTAAGAGAGGCAGTACAAAACAATGGATTTCCAAATAAAAAAAAACAAACAAATGGACTGGATGACCTCTATGCCAAATGTGTACTCGGTGGATAGTATTATGATTAACAGTGTGCTTAGTAATAACTGGCACGTACTAGTTGCCAGCCAGGAAATCTGGCAGAGTTTGGGGATAAACCAAGACTGATACACAAAAAAGGAAAAAGCATCAATGATCTGTTAGAGAGACAACAGTACTAATGACATCAGAAGTAATGTTAAGAAAGGAGCTTAAAAGTGCCCTTCTTGTTCCACATGCCCACTAATTTCAGAAAACCCAAATTTCTTTTGCATTTCAAGTAACATTTATTATTGTAGTCCAGGGTATTTCTCCTGCAGTATATGTGATGTATGTAGCGCAGTGCATCACATGTAATGCAGTTTATGTTGGTAAAAGAAAGATAGGTAAAGCAAATATTTATGAGCATTATTCTGATATAAAATACAAAAATATGTTAAATACATTGTAAAATATTTATGAGCATTATTCTAGAATAAAACACAAAAACATGTTAAATGCATTGTCTAAACACTCAATTAATTGTGTTGGTTTGAAAATATTTATATTTTATGTATTAGATAATGTTAGCAGTGCTTTTAATTGTAATAGGGATGATGAATTAGAATACAGGAAACCTAAATTGGAAATGAAACTGAATTTTAGTGTTTTTCCAGGTTGAATCTATCCATCCATAACCCCTTTTCCCTTCTTTGCACATGGGGTTGGGGTGTCACTTTAACAGTGACAGTCATCTAGAGCCAAGGTTTACACCACATAATTGCTTGCCTTGCCTTAGTAGTTCTTTCATATACACACAGACAAACACCTGTGGCCAATTTAGTGTCCAGTCTACCTACTGCATGTCTTTGGAGAGTGAGAGAAAACCAGAGCACTCAGAGGAAACCCACGTGAACACAGGTAGGAAGGACATGCAGACTCTGCAGAGAGGGCAACCCAGCTGAGAACTGAATTGGGGAATTTCCAGGTTTGAATGATAGTATTAATTATAAATATGTTTTAAAGTAAAAAATGTAGATTAATAAGATGTAAATCATTTTAAAAGTTTTTTTTAGTGTGGTTGCATATGACTTACCATATGTCTTGCTCTGTGAGTAGTCTGGTGTTATGCATGCATGGAAAGTGAAAATTAAACCATTCTGCTGAAGACCTTTTTAGACTGAAAGAACTAAATCAGTGCTTGCTGTGTTATTATACATTTTGAATTTTGAACTCAGTTTTGCTTCTCAGTGAATTTAAGGTGTTTTATTTTTTCTTTAAGGAGCTGTAACTAACTAATTTTGCTGATGACTACAAACTCGGTGCTTTTGCCAGATTTCCCCATAAACATGAACGCTCAGATACCTCAGCAGGGCCTGGATTAGATTATTCCCTGTTGTGCTAGTCAAATTTTAAATGCCAAAAATGCAGTACATTTACCTTTGGGAAAGACAGTACCCCCCCCCACACACACACACACACACTTACTTTACTGCTGGTAGTCCTTACAAAGACAGGCACACCTGTATGGGACTTGCATACCTCTGTTGATGACAATCATTGTTTTGATTGCCATGTCTCAGTTGTGATTAGGAAGTCCTCCTCCCTCGCTGAGTTGATCTGTAGGGGAATGCCCTTCAACGTCCCATGCAGTCTTGGTATCTCTACTCTCTCTCATTATTAGACTTGTCCTTGAATACAACACCCTTTTGGAAACTAGCTCACAGAGCACGATGACCAAGCTACACTGGAATACTGAACGTCCCGCCCCTCTACTCTGCCTTGTACAGACTCCTAAAGAGTGGTGAAAGTCCCTTCCTTTCCTGACCTCCTCCATCTTTATGACCCAGCAGTCTGCTCAATACTCATGCTAACAACTAAAACTTCTGTTGCAATATCATACCACCTGCTGGCAGATTCATAATTCATCTCCTTTCTACCTTTGAAATATGAACCCTTTATACCACAAAGATTTACTTTCCAAGCCATAGCTGCATATAAAGAAGCGTATACGTTCATGCTGTGGATATGTAGAAATAACCTTCCTGCCAGGGGCGACTAATGTACTTGTCAGTATCAAGGAGTGCTGCTGTAAAGCTTCTTGATGGGACTTCTTATGCAAGATTAGTATGGATCTATGAGCCTGTAATTAATATCTAATGCACTGGTACTTTTACTTGATTTTACGTTTTTTGTATTTTACAGGGCTGTGCTACTTGCAACCTTGCAAGTGCCTTTTGCTATCAAATTATCTACTGATTTCAGTTACATTTCTGCCCTATTCATGGATGCAATCCACTCACTTGCTAGTATAGGGGTGGCCTATAAAAGTAAATTAGTTATTTATAAGTTGTATTGTAAAACTAAGCACAAATGCAAAGAGGGCAAAAAAGCTACTACATTTTAGTTTTATTATTGTGTGTGCTGTTCAATATTACTTACATATTTGTTTTTATGAAAGTACAGGTAATATCTTTGCCTGTGTTAGTACAGCTGTATTGAGCATGCATCTCCATTGGAGGTATTACTTACTGGACAGAGGATAGCATTCTATCAGATTTTACGACTCAGAGAAGGCTGTAGTCACTGTGGAGGAATTGTAAACAAGACACATTTCAAACTATTTCTACCATCACCAATTTACTACTGAATTAAGAATATTTGCTCAAAAGACAAAGTAAATCTAATGGAATGTCAGAGTTAATGAGCAGAGAGACAGAACAATCCCAGATGAAATAAGGGATACTAAATTCTTTACTTAAACTCTGATGTATAACATTCTGTTTTGTAACTCTCAGGGCTCTTTGATATTAGAGGAAAGCTTTTGTAATTTCCACAAACCTAATTGCTACCTGCATCACTGAAAAGGCATTATTCTAGCAGTCTCTTAGCTCAGAAAGCTTTTTCTTTGTTGCAGGATTTCATTCTCAGTGGTCCTTCTGCCACAGAGGTATGCTGACTAGGAGGACTGCATAACCTTTTTAGTTGACTACATAAGTCAAGCGTAGCCCACTGTTCTGACCATTAAAGCTTATTAGGAGGGCATTTGTGCTCTACTGTACTACATGGGTATAGTTGGCATTACAGATTGTAGCCTTTTAAAGTATTTCATACTTTGTGTTTTATTACTAAAATGAATAGCACACATACTTCTCTAGCTGTTAAAAAGTACCTTCTAGTCTGTAAGAAGCAGTAACTTCCAATCCTGTCTTTAAAGCATGTGTGGTTTTGATGCCATCGCAGACTGATTTATGGCATGCACAAACTTGGGCTGCTTTATATTACTGCTGTTTAATAATGGTGCCTCATGGTTTGGAGCTTATGTGCTTCTTTTTTCTCATGGCAGACTGATAATGATATATCATATCTGCATGCTTTGAACATCTATGGTTCACTGTACATTGAAAGTAGCTGTCATAAAGCTCTCTCAAGAATCTTAAGTTGAAGAAATACTATTAATATAAAATGTTCACTACTGCCTGACTGGTATCGATGTGTTCTTTTTACATAAAGTTTATTGTTTTTCAGAAGTAACACACAGTCACAAATGCCAGCAAATAATATATGTAGTAATCTGTCATGCATTAATATAGTACACTAAAATTTCCAAATAGGTTATTATTTACAGTAATATACTTGTAGCCTTAAGATACATAATGATCTAATATGTGAAGCAACATTTTTTGAGGTATTAATACAATATCTAATTAATGTTTCTTTGGTCCCTATACAAATCATGCAGACCTTCTTCTAGATTATTTGGTGATCAAGTATATCTTATCAAATGTATATGCAATTTTGGTACTTTGAGAAATTTAAGAGCTCTGACCATTCTTTTTAATGGGCATTAACTTGAATTATAGGGTAAAAGGCAAAATAACATTTAATAGATTGAGAGTTGAGAGCCATTCTGTTATTTTATTCATTTTAGAATGCAAAGAGATATTTATAAAAAGAAAGACTAATGGTGGTTGGTCAAGTCTCACAGAGAGTGTCCCACATATTGTGTGATATGGATCTCTATTGTAAAGGATAAAGTATGTTTAACATATGCAATATAGACGTGTGTGTGTGTGTGTGTGTGTGTGTGTGCAAACGTGTATATATTTGTATACGTGTGTGTATGTATGTATATATATATATATATATATATATATATATGTGTTTGTGTGTGTGTGTGTATGGATCTTTTTAATTAGATGGAGTGTACGGAATACTGAAAGTCTAAATACTAAGACGAAAAGAAATGACCGCAAATTAAAAATACTGAAAGTGTAACATTTCGAAAGTTGAAAGAAGAAACTACTGCGCATATCCAGCAACAGTCGGATGTCATGAATGGAGATCGTACACAAAACAAAACAAGAGGTACTACATTTAAATATTTAATTTATATTAAAAATATATAATTTTCAATGTTTTTGCAGGGGGGGGGCAAGCTCCTCTGCACCCCCACACCCCTTGCTAATTATACATACCAACTCCGAGATCACACTACAGTGGAGAAAAGAGTACATTTTCTGATCTTCACTGTACTGTGACCTCATTCAGAAAAGTTCAAACATATACATTTTTACCTTAAATCAACTGTAGCTGTTGTTTTGTTTTGTCCGTGATCTCCATTCATTACACCCAAGTATTGTCGGACGTGTGCAGTAGGCGCTTCATTCTTACAACTTTCGAAATGTTACACTTTCAGTATTTTTAATTTGCAATCTATTCATCTCTTTATTTAGACTTTCAGTTTTCCAGATGTTTGCTCTATTGAAGTAGATATGTATATATATATATATATATATATATATATATATATATATATATATATATTCAGATTAGATATAGCTAGATATAAATATAAATATAAATATATATATATATATATATATATATATATATATATATGTATAAATGTAGCCACCTATACTGAGCCAGAAGATATGGCAAACCTATTGGCTGAGACAAATTAAATTTCAACTTTACCCTTCTCTCCCCCTCAACCTTCCTTCAGAAATACAATCAAATATAACTCCCCTGCTATCACTATGGAACAGGTCCTTAATGTTCTCACTGAGGCCAAGAACATTGCATCAGTGGGCCAGACAATATCCCAAGATGCCTTCTAAATAGCATGGAACGTGACCTATCAAGCCTTCTGTAATTGCTACTTAACTGCAGCTTTTAAACAGGCTTCATGCCTCATGACTAGAGATCCGCAACAGTCTTCCCTTTGCAAACTCTGGAAACCTAGAGACCCATAAGTCTCACTAGTCTTATATGCAAAGCCATGAAAAGAATTATCATGGAAATGATCAATAATGGTACAGTACATTTCCAGACACTGGACCTAACCCAGTTTTGTTTCATCAAGGGCAGGTCATGCCTAGTCAACCTAGTGGACTTCTTTCAGAAGGTCACCAAAGCAATGTATGAGGACAAAATGGTTCACATTGTCTACCTTGACCTGGCTAAGGCATTTGACACAATACCCCACTTGGGTATTGTTGACAAACTCAGGAGGTTAGATACAAACCCATATGTCACCCAGTGGATAGCCAGCTAGCTCACAGACGGGACCCAGGAAGTTAAAATTCTTGAGTCCACCTCTACAAAGAGGCCAGTCGCAGTCCTTGGACCATGCCTTTTTGGCATTTACTTCTCTGAAGTCAAGGCCAATGTCAGTGGTCTTTGCTGACAAAATGTGGAGATGACTGCAAATTAGGTGCTGTCATTGAATCCCACACTGACACAAATGTTGACTAGGAAGGACTGTCACAGACAAACAACTGGTGTCAAAGCCATGGAGTAAAACTAAACACCAAGAAATGCATAATAATATCCTTTGGGAAGCCATCCACACCTGGTAACTATCATATTGACAACAAATCCCTAAGTATAGAGAGGGACACACACAGACAGTGTAATGTAGCCTTTGACCATTACGTGTCTGCAGTAGTGAGGAAATCATTCTGAGTTGCACTACTTATAAACAAAGTTTATTGTATGGCATGTAGGTCCAAGGAAGTCATTGTTCCATTGTAGTCCGCATTCATCAGACCTATCACTGAGTACAATGCCCCCTTTGGTATGTACCTAACCTGGCATATCCAACAAATGGAACGACCACAGAGGTTTCTCACTAAAAGAATACAGGGCATAAGTAAAGTGTCCTATGCAGACCACCTCAAGACACTATCCCTGTAATCTGTCTCCTACAGGCTGTTGAGGTGAGATCTGTGCTTGGCATACAGGACATTGTCAGACCCCACTCTAATGGACCACCTGTATATCAGCAAAACAAACAGCACCAGAATTACCTATACTAAAGACTTAAGCCTTGCCTATAATAGAAATAGGACCTGCTGGTGAGACAGGTATGTATCCCAGAGAATACGCTGTCTCTGGAACCTAACCCAATTCAAGTGTACCTTGGACAATTGGATGGGGAACAGGAAATTCATCCTTGGCTTGGCATCTGTATCTCTAATGGACACAGGCAACCTGTAAATGTTTCATCTCCCAGGCACCTGCCTAAAAATGGTTCATCTTCCAAGCCCCTGCTTATACTTATCAAGGGTACCAAAACTTGTCAGAGAGTTGGGATGAATGACTAGGCTTAAAAACGCCCTTGTGGTCATTAGCCTGGTAAATACCTATGAAACTATGTGTGTGTGTGTGTGTGTGTGTGTGTGTATATGTTTGTTTGTGTATTTTTATATATATATATATATATATATATATATATATATATATATATATATATATATATATATATATATATATATATATATATATATATATGGATCTAGGACTATTGAACGAAACTTAAATAGTCCGAATCCACTATCACCGAACACACTTTAATGAAAGCGCTTTCACCGAAAAAGCATTTTCGTTAAAGTGTGTTAAAAAAATACATTACATTTACATTTTTGCAGGGGAGCAAGCCCCCTGCACCCCCCACTTTAATATTCTCACTCTGAGGTCGCACTACAGTGGGGAAAAGGGAATTTTCTCTTATCCCCACTGTAGTGCGATCTCCCCAACAGGCATCCTTACGCGAAAGGGCTTCTTCGGTAAAAAGTGCTTTCACGCAAGTATGCCTGGCCAAATCTTTTTCGGTGATGTTGCCGTTTGAGGATCTGTACGGATCCCATACATATATATATATATATATATATATATATATATATATATATTTTTTTTAAATGCAGCACTCACTGTTAGGGAAGCATTCAGAATGAAATGGAATAAATTAGTTAGCGTAATATAAGATTAACCATTTACCACTTTAAAGAATGCTTAGTAAACAGATTTAAATACTTTGCAGTCGTCCAGATTTGCTTCCAGCTGGCAGACAGATTCTCCAGATCCAGTTAGTTATTCCTGTATCTTTGAAAAAGCAGCTTAAGACAAGTGGGTCTAAAGAGGGACATCAAAGTTTTGATACTGCATGAGATGTGGAATCCAGCCTGAGGATGGATTTCAAGATAATTAATTTATTATGGCCATGCAACAACACTTGGAACATTTTAGTCACAATAGCATGCATGAGGTTTATCTGAAGAGACAGGTCTAACATTTTAGTCCCTAAAAAGTGGCCACTGTTTAAGATGGTGGCTCAGCGGTTATGCTCAGTACCTCTCTCAGCCTCAGGTTCCTGCAACCCCGTCACTGCCTGTTTAAAATGTACATGTACGCCAGTAGCATGGATTTTCTTTGGGTACTCTGGAATTTGATTATTTGGTTGGCTGCTCCATAGAACATTTTATTTGCTCACGTAACCAATTAACAAACTGATACTTTAAATAAAAAAAAAAAAATCAGTCATCCCCAGACTGCTCCTGATCTCTTGACCACGCCTAACCCATTGGTCTATCTTATTTACTCAGCTGATGTTTATCTTGCTATTTCCACTGTGGTTTTACAGTACAACTCATCAGAAAGACTTATGAATATACCTCTGACTATGCATTTGAATGCATCCCATCTTATGTGAAAGGAAATTGTCTGTTTCATTCTACTTTAAGCAGTTTTTTAATATTAATTTCACTAGCATTTGAAGCGTGCTGATTTTTAACAAGACTATTTTTCAGTACCAGTGCTAATAATAGATAATTCTTTCTGACGATAAAACATCAAATGTTAGTAGATGAGAGAAGCATATAAGATATGTTAGCCTATTCTGCTTTATGTGTTATATACTACAACATGTGTAATGAAAAAAAATACCATATTCATTTTTTTATTTATATATAGGGTCCTAATATGATCAGTGAGTCCAAAATAAAATGTCTCAGAGTACATTGAGTTCATATGTAGGGATAGTAGTTGAGGTACAGTCATCAGTCTAAATTATATAGTCATTATTGAATTCTTGTAGTGCCCTCATGATTTTAGGAAAAAAGATATTTTACAATCAGGCATAAAAGAAAACTGTAAAGAGAGGAATGATGTATATACGGAAATCTGAATATGTACCATACAGAACTGAAGTGGGTTTTATTGTTAGCTTTTTGTTTAACCACAATAGCATTTAATTCATTTTTAATAATTATTCTGACTGCTCCACAGCTGGAGTCAGTGCCTAACTATAACAGATGGCTAATGTCTTACTGCTGAATGACAGTCTGTGAGTATGCAGGCTATGTCTATCTGTGATTTATACAGGACGCACTGAATGGGCTTCCTTTTTGGGCAGTTATGGATACTTTTGTTCCATGAAAGTGTTTGTAAGATTCATTTGGACTCTTGATCTCCCCATTTTCAATGAGATCCCATCTCCCATTGAAGCAGTCCTTCCCCCTTTCATCCCTGCACCCAAAGGCATGGAAGATGAGAGTCAGGGATTACTGGTACTTATCCTGGGGAAAGTTGGGAGATTTTATCTTCTGCTCTTAACCCCTCTTCTCCTATTTTGCAAGTACATTGGAATGTTTGCTGTCAGTTCCTGTATGAGTTCAATTATTCATTCATTCATTTATATTTATTTATTTAACAGTTGCTAACTGGGTTGCTTCATGGATCATTTTCTCTCAAGGCTCATTCACAAGAAGCAGTTACACAAAGTGATAGTTTTATTCACTAAGCATTCTTAAAAATTAACTTAGATCTACATTCATAACATTTTATTTTGATTTAGTTATTCTACATAGCACTTCAGAGTATTACAGAAGTATATTATAGTATTTGAGCTGGAGAGGTAGATAGGGAGAGCATCAGTAGTCTTAAGCTTTGCCAGTATTTCAAGAAAATCGAGCTTCTTCCTTTTTTAAGGTATGTCATATATGATGCATTTGTTCAAGTTTTTTATTTCACATGTTAGGGGATTCAGGGCAGCATGTGTTGTTTTGGAAAATGCTTTTTTCCAGTAATTAGATTGAATATAGGTGTGTAGGGCGGCCACGGTGGTGCAGCAGTTAGCGTTACCGCCTCACAGCAAGAGGTTCTCTGGTTCGATCCTCGGCTGGGGTGCCTTCTGTGTGGAGTCTGCATGTCCTCCCTGTGGTCGGGTGGGTTTCCTCCGGTTTCCTCCCACATCCCAAAGATATGCTGTAGGTGGATTGGACACCCTAAATTGGCCCTGAGCGTGAGTGCATATGTATGTGTGTGTGTGTGTGTGTGTGTGTGTGTGTGTGTGTGTGTGTGTGTGTGTGTGTGTGTGTGTGTGTGTGTGCCTTCTGTGGAAGGTTGGGTGCCAGTCTGGCAACTCAACACTGTAAAACTCCACTGCCAATCATGAGCAGACAGGTGATCCACTGTGGCGACCCCTAAACGGGAAAAGCCAAAAGAAGAAGAATGAATATAGGTGTGTGAAGGACAGCTATTTGTTCAGTTGTAGTATGGAGTAAGTATGAAAGTGGCCTTTGGAAGACTGATTTTCTAAGTGGAGAGCACTGCTTGGAGTTAATTAATTTGTAAGAAAGGGAATTTAGTAAAAAATAAGCTTGTGCAGTTATGGGAGCTGTGAAAGCGTTTAAATGCTTTTATTGGCTCTTATTATTTATATTAAAAGTTTGTACATTCTAGCCATGGTGGTTGAGTTTGTTGTTTGCTGCTTACTTTGTGTTTTTGTACTTTCTCTACCTTCACTTACCAGGAATACCTGTGTTTGCTGTTAGTAGCTAAAGATTGTTAGTCCAGACGGCTTTGTGTACATGTTTATTTTTAATCATGTATTGATTGCTACTGGCTTTGGAGAAGTGAGATCATCTATGTAGCTGTTTTCATTGTGATAAAAATTTATTCTGGAATGCTGGCCTGTATCACAATCTTCTAGTTTTGAACTGCACTAATAGTTAAAAGGGTTACAGCGAGAGACAGGAAACAGAAAATTTTGATTTGTCTTTTGTAGCCTAGCAACAGATAATTTAGTTCTTGATATTTAGTTTATAATAACGGTTTAAGTGTTGTTATTATTATTTATTATTTTGATTTGGTGACCTTATTCAGCAGATCTGTCAATTAATTTTTACTGGTCGAAGATTTGTTGCTATTTGTTTTATTTAATTGAGTGTATATCTTTTATTCTAAGGACAGAATATCTAAACATGCTCTAACGCAACTGATCTAAGCACCCTTCACCTAAGCCAGTATAAGTAAAAAAAATAAATGTAAGAAAGAAAAACAGAAAAAAGAAATTATTTTTTTTCCTGAACAGCAAGCCAACTGCACTAGTTTTATGTGTGATGGGACCTTCACCCCCATACCTCCTAACGTATATATAACAACACAATGGTCACACTACTTTGGAAGGAAGGGAGAAACAGTGGAATTAAATCAACAACTTACACAATTCATCAAACAGTAATAAAGCAAATCACAAAATCACAAAATTCTCTTATTGTCAGAGATATATCTGGTAAAATGTAATGAAGTGTATTATTAGATCACTTTTTACACCACCTGTGATTAGATAAGCTAACAGCAAGAACCATTTGAATGGAACCCATTTGCTTATTTGACATTTTTTGCATACGTGTATTTTAAATATGGGTCATTATTCTGGGGAGTCTTGGAATCACTTGTGATGTCTTCAGTTAATTACCTCAACACTTATATTAAGGGGTTAAATATATGTTTGAAAGAGAGGGTGCTTAATGTTATTAAATGCATTAAGGGGCAGGGAGGCTTGGGGTTGGATTTGAGCTGGGAACAAAGTGGCCCCAATGGGAATCATTCAGTTTACACATAAACAAACCACTTGGTACTCAGTGCATTTCAATAAGAATATTCAACCTTTCTTACAGTAATGGACTCTGTTTTAGTCTGCATTATACTATAAAGCCAGTATTCCCTGAACTAAAGCTGAAAAGTCCTTTCTAGGTGTATAATAAGGGTACAGGGACACCATTCTGGAGTAATGCAGCAGGAAAAGAAGCAGTGTTTGAAGTAGATTCAGCAGTACCTGTATGTTCAGATTCAGCAGTACCTGTATGTTCAGATTCAGCAGTACCTGTAGGTTCAGATTCAGTAGTACCTGTAGGTCCAGATGCAGTAGTACCTGTAGGTGCAGATGCAGTAGTACCTGTAGGTTCAGATTCAGTAGTACCTGTAGGTCCAGATGCAGTAGTACCTGTAGGTGCAGATGCAGTAGTACCTGTAATCTAGCTTCAGTAGTACCTATAGGTTCAAATTCATTAATACCTGTTGGTCCAGATGGCTTAGTGGTTAAGGTCTTCGCTTCCAATGCACAAGGTACAAGGTTCAATCCTGACCTCCGACCAATGCCTATTTGAGTTTACATGTTCTCTCTGTGTCTCCTTCACATTTCTCCCATCTCCGAAAAACATGTTGAGTGTTTCCGTCCCAAACTCACCAATGAATGGAGCTGTGGGCAGCAGCGCAGATTCTACATGGTGCCCTGTCGGGGGAAGAGTTGTACAGGCCAACTTCTTTGGGTATCTACTGTAGTGCACAGTATCCTCAAGATAGGAGAACACAGATCACAGACTGCGCTCCGTGGCAGGGCTAGCCACTCAATGGTGTAAAAATATGGCTCTAGGTGATTCAGTCATGTTGACTAATGTTGCCAAAAATGGGGATGGGTGGTTACCGGTGATAAGTGGGTTGAGGACCCAGACTACTCTGACCCACACCAGGGACCCCTGCTAATGGTGGGAGGGGTATATGTGCCCCTATTGGCCAGTATGTGGCTGCCATAAAGCCTAGCAACCCTGTGTCAATAAACTAGTTGCCCAGCCTGGGTTACCTGGGATAGCTCTGTTGAGCGAAAGCTGGATGTAAAACCAACCATCCTGCCAAACATGAACTGAGAATTGTTGTGCTTAATGTAGGTTCACTGACAGAATGCAACTTGATGATACAGAGGACGCTGGACATCCTTTGTATCCAAGAGATGAGATGGAAGGGCAGTGTGGCAAAGCCACTTGGCTTGGGATCCTTGGAAGTGGATGACATGATGATAAGGCGGAGGTTGGACATCCTATGTATCCAAGAGACGAGATGGAAGGGCAGTGCAGCAAAGCCACTTGGCTTGGGATCCAGAGTCTACTATTCAGGTGGAGGGCAGGCTAGAAATGGTGTAGGAATTGTGGTGAGAGAGAGGCTTCAGAAGGCAGTGAGGGATATCATCAGAATTAGTGACAGACTCATGACAGTCAGACTCCAGTGTAATGATAGGGTAGTATTCATAATCTCAACCTGTGCTGCACAGCAGGGTTGTGATAGTAAGGAAAAGAGTGCATTCAGACAGCAGTTGCAGGACCCACTAGATAAAGCAGGACAACATGAATTGGTGTTGATAATGGGTGACTTGAATGCACATAGTGGGACAGACAGAACAGGAAATGAGGACTGCCTTGATCCACATGGGTGGGGGAACATGAATACATAAGGAGAGGCTGCTCTAGACTTCTGTCTGGCAAATGGCTTGATAGTAGCCAACACATGGTTCAGAAGGAGAGACAGTCACAAGATCACATACAAGAATAGCCAACATGCAACTCAGGTAGACTTCCTCCTAGTAAGCAAAAGGCATTGGGGTAGAATCCATGATTGCAAAGTCGGCCCACAACATAAACCACTAGTTGTCGCAATCAACTGCAAGCAGTGGTGAGAGAAGGCTCTAAGGTCAACAGTGACCAGGCTGAAGACCCGGACGTTTACTGGAGTGAAAGTACAGCAGTTCAAGGAATTACTCAGGGTTGTAGCTCCCCAAGAAGAGGAAGAAATAGGTGGAATTGAAGAAGAATGGCAGTACCTCAAAACAGCATATGTGAGGACTACAAAACTGATATGTGGCTGATCCAGGTATGGAAATTAGGTACATAAGGAAAGGAGGTGGTGGAATGCAGAAGACCAGGAAGGCATTAAAAGAGAGAAGGAGTGCAGGAAAAAGTGGGAGAGAGAAAAGATTGACCAGGTTAGGAAGGGCTACTGGTTGGCAAATAAAGAAGCTAAGAAACAAGTAGCAATATCGATGAATAGGGCATCAGAGGCACTCTACCAACTTCTGGAAAGTGACTCAATAAGGGGCACAAAGAAACTATATCAGGTTGCAAGGCAAAGACAGAAAGATAAAAAAGATAGTCAGACACCCTTCATAAAGGGTGCCAGCAGCAACCTGCTCACCAGTCTACAGGACATCAAAGGCAGATGGAAGGAGTATTTCCAGCAGCTTCTGAATGAAAAACAACCCTCAGAAGCTGTACTGCCCAAGAAACAGCCAATGATGAGAGAAGAAGAGGAGCCTACCCTAGAAGAAGTAAGAAGAGGACTAATGAAGATGAAGTCAGGGAAAGCAGCAGGCTCAGATGAAGTCACAGCAGATATGATAAAGATGATGGGTGAGATAGGGGAGAAATGGCTCCTGAGGGTACTAATAACAGTGTGGAGAGAAAGGCGTATCCCAAATGACTGGAGAATAAGCATACTTGTGCCAGTGTACAAGAATAAAGGGGACATCCACAACTGTGGGCAGTACAGAGACATCAAAACTCCTATCACATTGCATGAAAGTTCTGGAGAGGGTGATTGATGAACAGATACGCAGAGTAGTAGAATGTAAGATGGGAGATGAGCAGTTTGGATTCAGATGAGGATGCTTCACAATTGACCCGATGTTTGCATTGAGACAGATACTTGAGAAGAAGCTAAAAATGAGGAGAGAGTCTAACTGGGCATTCCTAGACTTGGAGAAGGCATATGACAAGATCACAAGAAAGCTGATCCGGGCAGTATTGCTGTGGTCTGAAGTCCCAGAAACATTGGTAGAATTAGTGCAGGCTATGTACAAGGACCCAATGACTCAAGTACGAACAGTGTTCGGCCTCACAGAGAGGTTCACAGTGTGTGTGTGTGTGTGTATATATATATATATATATATATATATATACACCAGGGTTCAGCTCTGAGCCCACCGCTGTTCATACTGGTGATGGTCTACATTTGCAAACAGGTTGGAGGGGACGGATCAACAAAGCTGCTGCATGCAGATGATGTGGCAGTACAGGCAGAGTCTGAGCTAGAACTTCAGCAAAGGATAGGGGAATGGAATGCAAATCTGAAGGCACATGCGACTAAGCACAGATAAGACAGTGGTAATAGTAGCAAATTTGGGAAATCAGAAGAAGCCGAGAATAGAGATAGAAGGGAAAATAGTGGAACAGGTAAACAGCTTCAAGTATCTGGGAGGGGTGGTTGAGGAGAAGGGTAGTCTGAATGAAGAGGTCAAAGCTAGAAGCAGAGGGGCTGCAGCCAACTGGCATAGAGTGTCAGGTGTTGTCTATGACAGAAGAATGCCAAAGAAGCTGAAAAGTAAGGTGTACAGGACAGTCATGTGACCAGTACTACTGTATGGTACAGAAACCTGGGCAGTAAAGGCAGAACAATTGAAGAAGCTAGAGGTGATGGAAATGAAGTGCCTGAGAAAGGTGGTAGGATGCACACTGTGGGACAGATGAAGAAATGAGGACATATGAGCAGAAGCCAAAGTAGGTCCAATTGCAGAAAAGATCAGAGAGAACATATTATGGTGGTTTGAGCACATGTGTAGAAAACCAGAAGACAATCTAGTGATGAAGAATTGGGGTAGACAGGAAGAAGGTAAGAGGAAGCGAGGATGTCCAGCAAAGAGATGGATGGATTGTATAAAAGAAGATCTGCAGCAGTCAGGCATGAGTGTTGAAGAAGGCAGGAGTGTGGCACTGAATTGAGAGAGTTGGTGTTAGTTAACACAATACCCTGACCCCATGAAGAAAAAATGGGAAAAAGGGGGCTGATGATGATGATGGTTCAGATTCAGCAGTACCTGTTGGTTCAGATTCAGTAGTACATGTAGGGTCAGATTCAGAAGTACCTGTAGGGTTAGATGCAGTAGTACATGTAGGGTCAGATTCAGAAGTACCTGTAGGGTTAGATGCAGTAGTACATGTAGGGTCAGATTCAGTAGTACCTGTAGGTCCAGATGCAGTAGTACCCATAGGTTCAGATGTAGTAGTACCTGTAGGTTCAGAGGGTCTATATTATATGTACACGTGTTCATAATAATATTGAATGGTCTGAAGAGTGAAAATGCTGGACCTCAAAGTGCTTCTTGTTGGAATGCAGTACAGTGAAGGTCGGAATAGTTGCCCTTTCATCACTATAGCGCGGTTTCGGGGTTGGTATATGTGTGTATATATATATATATATATATATATATATATATATATATATATATATATATATCTGTATTTATCAGGGTGTGGGGGGGGCTGTTCAAGGTCCAGCATTTTCGCTCTTTAGAGCGTTTGATATTATGAACTTTTGTTCATATAATATAGACCTGGTTCAGATGCAGCAGTACCTCTAGGTTTAGATGCAGTAGTACCTGTAGGTTCAGATTCAGTAGTACCTGTAGGTTTAGATGCAGTAGTACCTCTAGGTTCAGATGCAGTAGTACCTGTAGGGTCAGATTCAGTAGTACCTGTAGGTTCAGAGGCAGTAGTACTTGTAGGTTCAGATTCAGTAGTACCTGTAGGTTCAGATTCAGTAGTACCTGTAAGCTCAAATTCAGTAGTAACTGTAGGTTCAGATTCGGTAGTACCTCTAGGTTCAGATGCAGTAGTACCTCTAGGTTCAGATTCAGTAGTACCTTTAGGTTCAAATTCAGTAGTAACTGTAGGTTCAGACTCAGTAGTACCTCTAGGTTTAGATGCAGTAGTACCTCTAGGTTCAGATTCAGTAGTACCTTTAGGTTCAAATTCAGCAGTACCTGTAGGGTCAGATTCAGTAGTACCTGTAGGTTCAGATGCAGTAGTACATGTAGGTTCAGATTCAGCAGTACCTGTAGGGTCAGATGCAGTAGTGCTTCTAGGTTTAGATTCAGCAGTACCTGTAGGTGCAGATTCAGTAGTACCTGTAGGTGCAGATTCAGTAGTACCTTTAGGTTCAGATTCAGTAGTACCTGTAGGTTCAGATGCAGTAGTACCTCTAGGTTCTGATTCAGTAGTACCTGTAAGCTCAAATTCAGTAGTAACTGTAGGTTCAGATTCAGTAGTACCTCTAGGTTCAGATGCAGTAGTACCTGTAGGTTCAAATTCAGCAGTACCTGTAGGTGCAGATGCAGTAGTACCTGTAGGGTCAGATTCAGTCGTACCTGCAGGTTCAGATGCAGTAGTACCTGCAGGTTCAGATGCAGTAGTACCTCTAGGTTTAGATTCAGTAGTACCGGTAAGCTCAAATTCAGTAGTACCTGTAGGTTCGGATTCAGTAGTACCTTTAGGTTCAGATGCAGTAGTACCTGTAGGGTCAGTTTCAGTAGTACCTGTAGATTCAGATGCAGTAGTACCTGCAGGTTCAGATGCAGTAGTACCTCTAGGTTTAGATTCAGCAGTACCTGTAGGTGCAGATTCAGTAGTACCTGTAAGCTCAAATTCAGTAGTACCTGTAGGTTCAGATTCAGTAGTACCTTTAGGTTCAGATGCAGTAGTACCTGTAGGGTCAGTTTCAGTAGTACCTGTAGATTCAGATTTAGTAGTACCTGTACGGTCAGATGCAGTAGTACCTGTAGGTTCAGATGCAGTACTACCTCTAGGTTCAGATTCAGCAGTACCTGTAGGTGCAGATGCAGTAGTACCTGTAGGTTCTGGCAGTGAAGGAGGTTGCTACAACTCAAATGTTTACAAAACAACAAATTAGTTCCTCACTACATTTTGATATTCCAATAACTTTTCAGTCCAACAGCAGCAGTTAGAGCAAGCAAGTTACATATTATCCAAATGCATGATACGTCTGTTATGCTCTTTAAACATCACTAATCTGTTATGTATATGACAAATATTTGAGGTTTGTTGAACTACAGTGGATATTCTTAACTAAGCTGACATGTATAACTGTTGTAATTTTTCTTAATAGGTACTTTTGCAGTAATGTGACACACATAACTAAAAGGACCATGCTATAAACGTTCCATGCTTAACATGTCAGAGCTATCAGCCTTTTAATTTTAGAATCATGGGCAATTCCATACAAAATGAAGGACTAAGGCCCCAAATGAGACACTCTTTAAACAGTTTGTGGTATTAACTCACAAGTTAGCTGAGAATCATGTATTTTGTGAAGTAACACTAACGGTTGCCATTGTTTACTGTCTATAATCCACCATGTTTTCTCAAACAATCCCCAGTTTTGGGAGGGGTGGAGCAAAATTTTGAGAGGGAAAACAAATCAGGGTTGTCACTAAAAGTCATGGATAGTTGAGATGTATGTAGCATGTAGTAATTTATAGAACTGGTATTGTGCCACCGTAAGCAAAGGTATCATTGATTATGTATCACTCTGACCTATTGTAAGCCTAAAGCTTACCTTTGCCAGTAACCCATAGTTTCATGTCAAAGGTACTTAAACAAAACAGACAAAGCTGTGGTGTATGATATTAAATGTAAAATATTTTGACAATAGCTATAACTGATACAGAGCAGTATGGCCATTTGTTAGCAAGGAATATCTGTTGCCTACCTGCAGCCACAGAGCTGCATTTGGAATGAAAATGTTTAATGAACTGCTCAAAAACTTTATAATAAGGGATTTACTATAAAAAGAAGTTATGTTTTACCATAACGTTCCATGTTAGTTGTCTTCTTCTCGCCTTCTTCTTGCTGGATGGGTTCGGAGCCGACCTCGGCTCCGACTCGGCCACTCTAAAAGCTCGAGAGTTGGTTCCACCGGCTCGAGGCTCCCCTTATATCCCACAATGCTAGGCGTGAGTTACCTCAGATCTCGTTTGTAAGCTAGGCCCAGCCTATAGTAGTAATGGAATAATTAGTAACAAAGTCCACCTCTATAAATAAGGGAAAAAGAAGGGTGACCTACATCCTGATCCAGGAAATATGCACAGCAGAGCATATACCTAAGTACAGAGGTGGTAGAAAGAGAGGTCACGATCACAACTCCTCTAGGTCTGTCCAGGCCAGGGGGCAGGAGGGTGGGCGCAAGAAGAAGGCGAAGAAGACAACTAACATGGAACGTTATGGTAAGAACATAACTTCTTTATGTTAAGTTGTCTATCTCGCCTTCATTCTTGCTGGATGGGACCGCGTCCCTAGCACCTTGTCCCGGATGGCCTAACGGAACAGACTCCTGAGAACAGTGGAACCAAAGTTAGCTCTATGCCTAGAAGCTAAATCCAACTTATAATGAGAAATGAAAGTGTGAGGAGTAGCCCAAGTAGCCGCTGCACAAATGGTGTCAATAGGCAGTCTGTCTTGGAAGGCTAAGGAAGTAGCCAAAGCTCTGGTAGAATGGGCCTTAGGTTTATTAGGCAGCTTTTGGTGTCTAATCTCATAAACAAGGGTAATCAGAGATGTAAGCCATCTAGATAATGATACCTTTGAAACTGAAAGTCCCTTTCTGCCTTCGGCATAGGAGACAAACAGTTGGTCAGATTTTCTGAATTGTTTTGTTCTATCCAAATAGTACCTCAACTGACGATGAACATCTAGCCAGTGTAATTTTTGTTCAGACCTATTGGAATATTCTGGAAAAAGACAGGGAGGTCAATGCTTTGATTTAGATTTGACGTCGAGACTACCTTAGGCAAAAAGGACGGGTTGGTTCGTAAGGATACCCTGTCCTTATGGAACAATAGATAAGGAGGTCGACAGCTGAGTGCATGAAGTTCTGAGACTCTTCTAGCTGAAGTAATAGCTACCAGAAAGAGAGTCTTCCATGATAGCAATTTTAAAGAACAGGAGGCTGCAGGTTCGAAAGGGGAAGAATCAAAGAAGTAAGAACTAAATTTAGGTCCCAAGGAGAAGGAGGATTTCTTATGGGAGGTCTGAGAAGAAAAACTCCTTTCAAAAGGCTTTGCAAAGCTTGTGGGACATTAAGGCAGACTCAGAAATACCCACATGAAAGTTAGAGATAGCTGCCAATTGAACTTTAAGAGTAGAAGGGGATGAACCTGCATGAAAGAGTTCAGCTAGAAAATCAAGGACTATTTGGATGGAAGCAGTGAAAGGATCTATGTCCCTTCCTTGAGCCCAATATGTGAAGCGTTTCCACTTACTCAAATAAATCTTCCAGTGGAAGATTTATGGGAAGCTATCAAAATATCTCGACGGAGTGAGATAATTGAGGAAGCCTGCCTAAGGTTGGAACGGGAGCAACCAAGCAGTGAGGTTCAGAGAGGGAGGAGCGATGTAACTGACCCGATTGATGGATCAAAAGATCTGGAACTAGGTCCAGATGCCACGGTCGCTCAATAGAAATTGATGTAGAAAGGGGAACCACACCTGTCGAGGCCAGTAAGGAGCAATGAGGATCAATGAGGCCTTCTGAACGATAGCTTTCTGTATCACTTGAGAGATTAGTGGGAAGGAGGAAATGCATACAGAAGTCCCGGGCCAAACTGGGACTAGAGCGTCTCTGCTGGGTTGGCCTGGTAAAGGGAATAGAGTGAAAAATTCTCTGCACTTGCTGTTTTGGGGAGTAGCAAAAAGATCGCAGCAAGGCTGACCCCACTTGAGGAAAATTTCTCTCACAACAGAGTCTTTCAGAGACCACTCGTGAGGCATGAGAATAGCTCTGCTCAACTTGTCCGCAATTTGATTGGACTTCCGGGATGTGCGTTGCTATCAGAAATCGCTGAGAAGAAATCGCCCATTGCCACAGTCTGAGTGCTTCTCGACACAGGGGTATGACCTGGTTCCGCCTTGTTTGTTGATGTACCACACTACAGACATATTGTCTGTCTGGATTGCAATCGTTCCCAAGGGAAGAGAGTCTTGAAGGGCTTGCAACGCTAAAAGCACTGCTCTCATCTCTAGAACATTTATGTGCAAGTGGCATTCTTTTGGTTGCCATGTGCCCTGGACCGTCCTGCCCTGATAATGCCCCCACCCGATCAGGGAGGCATCCGTTGTCAGTGTAGCAACCGGAGGGTGGAACAAAGGGTCTTCCCAACAAGAGCTGAGGGAAGACATCCACCACATGAGATGATTTCTGCACGCCTGCGTGATCATAATGGTGTGAGACATTGGAAGTTGCTGGTATGACCATTGTGTGAAGAGCATCCATTGAAGGATCCGCATGTGGAATCTGGCTAACGGAAGCAGAGGTATGGCCGCCATAATTCCCAACACCTTCAGAACTAACCTGGCTTTGATTCTGTTGTTGTTGAAAAGGAGTGAGACCAGTTTGTGAATGTCTGCTATTCTCTGATGTGTTAGTCTCGCAGACATGTCCACTGTGTCCAGATTTGCGCCTATGAAAGTAATAGCACGACAAGGCGACAAAACAGACTTTTCGCAATTTATTGAAATGCCTAACTTTTGACAAATGCGAAGGTGTAATCTCTGGCCACCAGAAGGAGATGCTTGGTGGGAGCTGTGAGGAGCCAGTCGTCCAAATATGGAAACACCTGGAATCCTTGTCGTCTCAGGTGAGAAGCTACCACTGCCATGCATTTGGTAAACACCGGGGCAGTGGTGAGACCAAAGGGCAGGGCCCTGAACTGAAAATGACTGGTTCCCAGCCTGAAGCGGAGGAATCTTCTGGAGCGTCTGTTCATTTTTATGTGATAGTACGCATCCTGAAGGTCTATAGAGCACATCCAGTTTCCTTTGCCCAAAAGGGAAGGATGGATTGCAGCGTGACCATCCGAAATCTTGTTTTTGACTGATCTGTTCAAGATACTGAGATCCAAAATTGGTCTCCAGTCCCTGTTTTCTTTGGAACTAAAAGAACCTTGAGTAGATTCCGGATCCTTGCTGGTCTGCTGGAACTGGCTGAATTGCTCTTTTTGCAAGCAGTTTTGAAATTTCCAAAACCGCTAGATCCCTTTGAGTGGGTGGAACATCTGGAAGGGATTTTTTTGATTGGTTTGGAACGCGAAGAAAGGGGATAGAATAGCCTTCGGAAATGACGGACTGTACCCATTTGTCTTGAGTCAGGGATAGCCAGGCTTCTGGGTACAGTGACAATCTTCCCCCGACTGCCTCCGAAGGTGGGCAGTCGGGCAACACCTCAGGGATGCTGAAAGGGCTTGTCAGAGAAGGCTTCCCGATTGCCCTGGTTCTGCGGACCCCCCCTGCCTCGAGGGCGATGTCTACCATTGTTATTCCCGCCTCTGCCTCTGGCGGGGAAACGACCCTGTGCGTCAGGCGAAGTCCCTTGAGATTGTTTACGGAACCACATCTTTCCACCTTTCTGGCCTTTGGGGTAAGGCCTAGAAGGAATAGAAAAACGGACTCCGACGGCAGAAAGGGTCTTGCCATCAGTCTCGCACCTAGTCAAGGTTTCTTTCACTTGAGGACCAAAGAGAGATGATCCATCAAACGGGGAGTTAGTGAAAGACGTCTTGAAGGGGTCCGCAAAATTGCATAGCCGCATCCAGGCATGCCTACGTAAGGCCACACCTGTCCCTGCGGCCCTACTCGCTCCATCAGCCGCGTAAGAAAGAAGGCGCATGGAGGAGTTGGTTATGGAGTTAAGGGTAGCCAGCTGAGAGTTCATCTTATCTTGAAAACCCGCAGCTGTAGGGTCCTTTAACATTTCACTCGCTTCTTTGATCAAGTCCCTTTGAAGACGAGTGAAATGGCATAGGTAGTTCAGCGAACGCATGGTAAATGTCGCTGACGAGAACATCCGCTTCCCGTACCTGTCCATGGACCTAGATTCCTTGTTAGGTGGATGGACAGGTACTGAAGGATCAGCTAGCTCCTTCTTAGTGGCAGCAGCTACCACCATAGCATCCACAGAGACTCCTTTTGTCAAGAACTGTTTGTCTGCTGGTGCCATTATGAATTTGGAGGGTCTCCTGGGAGTGGGGTCCACTGAATCAGGAGCCGTCCATGCCTTTTTAGCAACCACCTGCATGAGGGGGTCAAAAGGGGGGGACACCCAGGAGGTGGAAGGGCGAGAGCCAAACGCCTCAAGATACACAGATTCATCCTCCGAAGGGTTGAGGGCTGGCCAATTTCCCCTCTGTTTCAGGATCTCTAGAATGTCTGCAAATGAGACATCTTCAGAAGGGGAACGGGGGGAACCCTCAGAATCATCTAAATCTGTGTCAGATGTGATGGACTCAGGTGAGTCAATGTGTTTCCTCTTACACTTCCTCTTCCGAGGTGGCTCTTCTGCCAAATCAGGAGAGGCCTCGGAAGAGGATGAAATCCCACAGGGGTTCCTGAGGAGCTGGCTCTCTGCGGTCCGGGATGAGGGAGTGAGTCGACTTGACCTGAGGCACCGTGAGGGAGGCGGACGGAGCCGACTGTAGAGTAGAGCCAGGCTCTAACACACTCCGCATGACCTCGAATGCACCCCTGTCAGGCAAAGCCAGAGGTCCCCGCTCCGAGAAGCTAAGAACCGCCCTCGGCACCGACAGTGATGGCTCGAGGTTGATGTCGGAGCCGAACTCACCAGCGCCAAGCACCGAGAGGGAGAGGGGTCGGACAAGGGTCCGATGCCACTCACCCCTCGGAGCCGACGAGGAAGTCCGGCGCCGAGATTCTTCCAAGGAAGAAATCTGAGCCGACCACGGAGCCGAAGACAATTGTATCGGCTCCGGCGCTATCACAGTCTCAGTTCCGACACGACCGGCTCCGAGCTCAAGAGAGTCGAAGGAGGAATATATTGATGGACAGGGGCAGGCATCGACTGATGAGTCGGGCTCTGAAGCATCTGGGCCAGTGCCTCGGACTTAAGAAGTCGACTCACTACCCTCTGAAGGTCATGATCCGACAGCCTCGATGACCTAGAGGAGTGAGATCTTTGGCTCCGTTCAGACAGCAGGCGAGATCCTGGAGCCGAATGAACGGAGCCAAGGGATGGTGACCTGGACCTCTTCCTAGTTGTCGGCTCCGAAGGTCTGGTCGGAGCCGACACGGGAATTTCTAATACCTCGGCTCCAGCCGGAGCCGAGGGAACCACAGAAACTGTGGACTGAGACTCATCGGCTCCAGCCGGAGCCGATGTAGGCAGAGGTTTAGAAGCCTTAGGTCTCGGCTCAGTTGTCGGAGCCGAAGACCTAGATGCCTTGGAGGGCTTCCCTGAAGACACAGTAAGGGAATCCTCTGGCTTGAGTAAGCCTCTTAAAATTAACTTATTTTTCTTTCCTGCAGGACCCTGGGGCTGAAGCCATGGCAAACAGCACAGGAGTCCTGCAGGTGCAAAGGTCCCAGACAGTAGACACAAGAAGTGTGAGCGTCTGTCAGAGACATTTTCTGACAGCACGCATCACACTTCTTGAATCCGGAGACCTTTGCTTCTTTAGACATCTCAAAAGGTGTAATCACACACACAGTCACAAACACACTGATTACACCCTGTCTAGTTTAGCTTAAAATAAAACAACTAGCTAGGTTTTAAAATTAAGAAAACATAACACACACACTCCACTAGGGAAAGAAAAAGGCCTGTAGGCCCAAGGGAAGAACTTAAAGTTCTTGTGGGAAAAAAACAGGAATTTTTAAGAAAGGGGATAAGAATTCCTCTAAACTAAGGGAAATAAGTATAAATATTAAAATTAAAGGGGTTTTAATACACTAACTTTACAAGAAAGTCACTTACCAAGAACCGGTAGAAAACCAACACCTCGATCGCTGTAGCGGCAAACGAGATCTGAGGTAACTCACGCCTAGCATTGTGGGATATAAGGGGAGCCTCGAGCCGGTGGAACCAACTCTCGAGCTTTTAGAGTGGCCGAGTCGGAGCCAAGGTCGGCTCCGAACCCATCCAGCAAGAATGAAGGCAAGATAGACAACTTAACATTGGGTGATTTAGATAAGCAAGGAATTCATAGGCCCTACCAGGAGATCCCCTCCACTGCCTGCTTTGGCCCAAGCAGATGTGATCCTTTACCTTAGCAGTCTACAAGTAAAGGCAGTTCTAAACTGAAAAATGCACATATTTATTTCCACAACATCACAGAGGCATACCATGATTTTAGGTATCTTAAGAAAGCAGTAACTGATTTGTGAAAACTGTGACTGCTTCATAGAGCACTGCCAATATATGACAAGATAATTAGCAACAATTATTTGATGGCTATCAAATGGCAGACAAAGGATATAACAAACCACACCTTGTTATAGTTCAAAGCTCTCTGATAGCTTCATTTTCCTATGATATTGCAGTTAGGTTGTTTTACTATCTGTAAGATTAATAAAGTAAAATAAAATATCCTCTTAGACAGAACTTTAAATTAATGAGTTACAGTAATTTCATGTATATTGGAACACTGGGCCACTGTAAACAGATAAACAGTAATTTAAATGCAGTGTAGGTATCTTTGTTATATAAATGGGTGACCCTATGTATATGGGTAACCATGGCTTGTCTGCCATCTTACACTGCATGAGTCTAGCCATGTTTTAAAAAGTTTGTGCAGGTGGCACTTAAAATGTGAAAAAAACCCTCTGCTTTCTTCCATTGCAGTTATATCTGACTTCTATGTCCTTTTGTCTTCTTGTAACTCTCTAAAGACTAAAACACCTTACTGAAATGAAATGTTTGAACCTTTTTGATTTAGGGAGGAAGTTTTTGTATTTATTGTAAAATGTTATATAGATCACACTTGAAGTCAGTCTGGGAGCAGCACAAAAAAGGGGGAGAGACAGTGAAGCATCGCACACAGCCTGATGTTTTATGTGTCAGCTTTATTATAAATATTGTGTTAAAGATTTTTTCTGAGACTCAAATCTCACTTTGTTTTGCAGTGAACCTCATGACTTTCTCCTCTTGTGATTAACTGTATGTTTAGAAATGCCTTCATAACCTACTGCTTACAGAAATGTTACACATAATTGCATACAGGTGTCTAACATTAAGCCCTTAAGCTATAGTTACCCATATGTAGTTATTATAGTATTGCTTTTATATAATTTTGATTAAAAGTACACTTTAACTCATACATACATCCTGCAGCTTTAAACCAAATAACATTTTCTCATTTTATCCCTTTTTAGAAGGGCTTGTTGAATTTCTAGTGGGACACTGAAAGGATCATAAGCATGCAGTTAATGCTTCTTTCATATGATTTGCTCTGAATGCTAAGATTCAGAACCATAGTTGCTGTTTCATTGGTCTCTCTGTACCTCACCCAGAGCAAATTGGATAAGGCTCCATCAGACTGAATTCATCTTTTCAGTGTTGAACTCGGTGATCACTGTTTTGTACAGGAAATCCCTGCTGGTATTGTTTCTGTGTGTGTTTTGGCAGGAATCCTTTCTTATCAGAAATTCCCCTTCTCTGTGTATTGATGCAGCCATAGACTTGACATACATTGGTCGGGGGAGGTATGGAGAATGCATGTTACCCCCCTGGAAAAAACAAAACAAAAAAAAACACGTATATTAATCTTTTCATTGTGTTGAATTCCTGCCCATTCGACTTGATGGGTTGGTTCTTTACTGAGGTATAATGAATCATAGTAGAACCATAAAGTGATGACTGGTTAATACTCACGTCTACTTACTACAGTCTACATGTTCAGGCATTTATTTATTTGTTTTATTCAGGTGCTACATTTAAAACTTTCATTATATAATTTTCTTTTGTGATCAATGTTTACATCACAGTTAAACTCAATTTTAAAAATAAAATACAGTGAGTTTTCATGTTTTTGCTTAATTATTTAGCTCTCTAAAGTATACATCTGCCTTATTATATTGAAAAAACATTTTACAAGTGCAGTTTGCATTGTAAGCTTGTTAGCAATTTGAAGTCTTTCTTTGTTTATATATAAGACATTTTATTTATTTTGACAAAAGGGATAGAATTACCACATTTTTTTATCAATAACGAGTAGCTGATCACCAGATTTTAATTGGTTTATTGTTTTTGCTCTGTTATGTTTGTTTATTTTAAATAAGAATTAAGGAGATTCATTGTTAGTTGTATCCTTAATAAACGTAATGGTTCCTATGAAAGTAGCAAATGGCTAAAAGGATTAACAAAGTAGTTCACTGAAGAGAAGAGAGGGAGATAAAAACAATATCAACGTATATATATATATATATATATATATATATATATATATATATATGTATTAAAGTTGAGAGAAACCATCTGCTAAACATTCCTTTCAGTCTAATAAAACATTTCCACTGCCCCCTTATTGTTTTCTTTTTACAACACAGGACTGTAATATTATTAAAGTAAAATAATAATAAAAGTTATAAGTAAAAGATTTTCCATCATTTTCTAATTAGCTTTTCTCTGTTTTATTTTCTTTATTTCATAATACTCATATTTTTATCTCTACTTTATCATTTCCCTTGTATATTATGTTAATTTTCTATAAATAATGTCTACAGTGTACCTGTCAAAATAAGCATTAGTTACAGGCAAATTAATGTATGGTACAGTTGTAAATATTCTACTTATTCATGAATTATTCCAAAAGTGAATCCTTGGTGCATTCAGGACTAAAGTCACTCTCTCTCTTTCTCTCTGTCTCCATTGTGCTCACAATAATTTCCAAAAGTATTTAGGATAGAACAAGCCCATTCAGATATAAAGGTATATATCTTATTTATTTATTATTTTGATTTATTTACATTTGTTGACCGGGCTAGTCTAACTGGATACATGTCCATTTTCAGTAGAGGCCCTGGGAGAAAAGCTCCAAGCATAGACAGAAAACTTATTATACAATATTAATATAAAAAAATAAGCTATTATCAAGTACAGATAACAATATTTGAATATTTGTGAAAGAAAAAAAGAAAAGCAAAAAAATATTGTGTGCCGAGTTATTTAGAGGGGAATGAACTAAGATCAAATACAGAAGAATAAACAATATTTGACAGAGAAAAAAACACAAAGAGTAATACATTTTAAAAAAAGTTATAAAAAGTTTTTTTTCGTTTTTTTTTTTTTTTTGTTAGTTTATTTGTTAGTGCAGGTAGGAAACATAGTACAGCAGAAAGGACATTGAAAGGTTTGAGCAATATAGTACACTGGAGAAGTGAAGTAAAAGGGAGAGCAGGAATGGGTAAAGTGGAAAATGAGTCCGGGTTTGTGCAGGGACAAAGCCAGTGAGTTTTAAGATTTTCTTTGAGATGTTTTTTAAAAAGATGTGTGGAAGAGAGAGTAGAAAGTTCACTTGGAAGCTGGTTCCAGGCTTTTCCCACTGTGTTAGTGAAAAGTGAGTCTCCAGCTTTGGTGTTAGATTTAATAGTGGAAACTAGAAGCTTATTGGCTGAGTGAAGAGTTGTAAGGTTTTTGTAAGGGGTAGTCAGATTAGTGAGGACTGGGGTATTATTAGGGTGGTAAAGTATCTTTTGGGTTATAGTAAGTTGATGACACAGTAGTTGGTGCTGCAGTTCTAACTATCCCAATTGTTTGAGGTTGAGACAGTGGTGGTTTCTAAAAGGGTTGCCAGTGGCAAATCTGGCTATGTTATTATAGCTAGTGGCAAGTTTGTTAAGGTTGTTTTTAGAAAGATTAGTATAAATGGCAGAAGCATAGAACAGGGTAGAGATCAGGTGAGTCTGGGCTATAGTGGTTCTGGCTGTTGGTGTAAGGAAGGGTTTGATTCTATACAGGGAACCTAGTTTTTTGTTGACAGATTTTATGGTAGTGTTGATGTGATCGTCATAGCTAAGGTTGTTGTCTATGGTTATGCCCAGGAGACGGGTTGTGGTATCAGGGGATATGGTGGTTCCATTGTTAGAGGTTATAGCGAAGAGAAATTGTGATGATTTTAGAGTAGGAGTAAAGAGTAATGATTTTGCTTTTTTGGGGTTCAGGAGGAGGCAGTGTTGCATGAACCAGTTTTCAACAGTATAAAATACAGATTGGGTGAGGGTCTGGAGTGAGGTTGGGGACCTAGCTGAACAGATTAAAGTAGAATCATCAGCATATTGTATGCAGGTGGCTTGAGGAATTCTAGTATTTAGGTCATTAATAAACATTGAAAATAGAAGAGGGCCTAGGATAGAGCCTTGAGGTACTTCAAGGTTTACAGGGAGGGGAGTTGAAAGGTTATTGTCCCAAAGGACTGCTTGATGTCGGTTGTCTAAATAGGATTTAAACCAGAGTAATGCCTGTGCATCCAGTGAATGGGCTTTTAGTACCTCAATAAGCAGATAATGGTTGACCATATCGAAGGCTTTTGAAAGGTCAATAAAGCGGAGGAAAGAGTTATTGTTACAATTTTTGTTTATACAGTCAGAAAAGGATAACAGGGCAGTTGAAGTACTATGGAATGGTCTGAAACCATGTTGGCAGTTGGCAAGTAAATTGTTGTGGAGAAGATGGTCAAGGAGTTGTTGGTGGATACATTTTTCCTTTATTTTAGCTATAGAAGAGAGTGGGGCGATTGGTCTAAAGTTGGAAATATCAGTTGATGTCCCACCTTTGTGTAGAGGAATGATGTGAGAGACCTTCCATATAAGAGGGATTTTACTTTCTGAAATAGTTCTATTAATAAGAGTAGGCAATGGCTTTAGCTGCAATTTGCAGGTATTCTGCTGGTATGCAGTCAGCAGAAGGGGTGCATGGCTTGAGTTTTTGAAGGAGGTTACAAATGTGGGATGTAGGTACTGGTTGTATGTGAAACAAAGGAACTGAATTTGTTGTGGTATTAGGTGGGAGGGAGCTAGTGAATGGTAGAGTATTAGCTAAAGTTTGTATAGCTTCTATAAAGTAGTTGTTAAAGGAATCAGCTATTAGTTTAGGGTTATTGTGGGTGATTCCTGATGGGGTGAGAGACTTGGAGTGCCTGGGTGAAGTAATTTGTTCATAGCTGACCAGAAATTTTGTGGTTTTTGTTTGTGGGTTTGTTGGAGGTGAAGGTAAAAGTTTGTTTTGTCTAGCAGAATTTTTTGTTGGTGGCATTTCTTAATTGTTTAAAGTAAAGATAGTCAGAAGGGCTTTTAGAGGCTCTCCACTTGGCCCAGATTTTATTTCTTAGGAGGATTTTTTGCCTAGTTTGTTTTGTGAGCCATGGGGCAGTTTTGGGATGAGCGATAGGGGGCATGGAAATCTAGGATTTGAAGGAATCTAGTATTAAAGTAGGTGACTGCTTCATCAAGTTGAAGATGGAGCAGTGGTGACCAGTCACATGCCTTCAGTTCTGTTTGGAAGTTCTCAGAGTGAAAGTTTTTTTTTGAATGGGAGGTTTTGAAAATAGTAGGATTAGGCCTATGAAGTTTTTGTTTAATTATATAGGTAAGAGCATGGTCACTGATGTTATCTGGAAGGGCTCCTGGTTTATAAGTAGTAGGGTAACTGTTTATGAGAATCCAGTCTAGTGTGGTTTCGTTACCACTTTGTTTGTGGGTTCTAGTAGGGGTGGTTATCATTTGTGAGAAACCATAAAGATTTATGTGGTTAATGGGATTGGGGGACCTACAGGTAGCCCAGTCTATATTAAAGTCACCTAACACAATGGTTTCCTGGGGTAGGTGGGTAGATAGGCCACTAAGTTTATTTTCTAGAGTACTGATATTGTTACCGGGGGGAAGATAGAAACAGATTATATAGATGGATTTATAGTTATTGATTTGCAGTTTGGCTAAAAGGGTTTCTGCAAAGGAGTTTGTGGGAAGTGGCACATTGAAGGGTGATATTTGGAGTTCTGATTTATAAAACATGACTACTCCCCCACCTTTTTTGGTAATACGGTCTTTTCTCAGGATGTTATATACTGGGGGGTAATCTCATGGTCTTTGGTTGAAGTTTTAAGCCAAGTTTCAGTAATACAGAGGATATCAAATTTGTGTACATCTAAGAGTGCATGAAGATGGGATATTTTATTGTTACTGCTACGAATGTTAAGGTGAACTATCAGAAGGGAGTTAGATGAACTTGTTGGGGTAGAGGTGGTGTGGGGTTTTTGGTTAAGTGGTTCACTGGGAAGTCTTCTATTGGGGCCAGGGTTTGGATGGATATCACCATCTAAGAGGGGATGTTGTTGAGGTTTTTGTATTAGTTTTATGATTTTAAAGTAGTTGTAAGGGGGGTTTCTTGTCATGGAAGTAAGTGATATGGGTAGATCTGTGGTACTTTGGAAGGGTACGCTAGAAGTAGAGGTTATGTTAATGTGATTGAGGGAATTTATATGTGAGAATGGTTGGGTTTGTTGGTAGTGGTGGTGCTGTTTTAGCAGAGAATAATGTTCAAAGAAGGTTAGTGTGAATGCTAGAGTTAGGGAAGCTAGAATAGTAGGTAAGAGTAGGAGGTATGTGTAAATAAAGTTATGTTTAGAGGCCATTGGGTTGAATAGGTAAGGGTGGCGCGAGATGAAGCAAGGTGTTTTGTATTGTGTAGGAGTAAAGGTGGCTAGTAACAGGTGAAAATAGAGGTGACAAAAGGAGGGGAGAGAGAGTTGTAGGAGGTAGAGTGGACTGAGGGAAAAAAGTTTAATATGAGTTGTTATAAAGGTTACAAATGTGAGAGGAAGTTAAGTTTAGTTGGTAAAAGCAGGAGGTAATAATAAGGATAGGTAAGGGGGAGGGTGTAAAGGTTATTACGTACTGTTCAGGAATTATTGTTGTGGGAAGTGGGGGGTGTTAAGTGGAAGTAGATTGTGATAGGTAGTTGAGGGGTAGGGGGTGTGGCTATTCAAGTATAAAGCTAACAGCACTGGGGGTAGGTGGGAATTGGGGGTAGGGTAGGGGAGCGGAGTGAGCCCGCAGGGTGAACGGAGCGGGTTAGAGCAGGTAGATGAAGAGTTTGCAGAGACAATCAGAGAGTAACAAGTTCCAGGTGCAGAGAAGGTGGGTAAGTAGAGTTTGGTACAGCAGGTTGGAGGTAAAAAATGACAGTGGAGTGGGAGGAAAAATAGGAGAGGTATAATAGAGCTAGAGGGTGTGAAGAGAAAGGGATAAGAGCAGAAAGATTCTTAGCTAGGCAAGGGGAAAATCTGAGAGAAGTTTCAGAGAAGAAAAACTAGGGAAATTGGGGGGAATAATTATAGCCTAAAGCTAGCTTGGAGCACCACCTAGTGGGCAGAGAGTAGAATACAACAAGTTAACTGTGATAGAAGTAGCAGGTAGGGGTGAAACAGATAATGGGTCCAGGAGTACGGAAATATGGCATTAGGAACACAGATAGAGAGGAGTATGGCTGCTGGAATCCTGACTCAGAGGCTTAAATACTATCTATACTTGGTACAGCATAACTTACACAGAAGCAGGTTACAACCTATATTAGGTAAAGTGTAAATTAAACAGATACACTTAAGAAGTAGGACTTGGGTGTAGCATACTTTCTTAATCCGTTAGAACAGGGAAGAAAATCAAATCACTAGGCAGCAGAAATCGTTGCCAGGTGTTGGGATGGCTGGAATTGGATGAAAGGGGTCTTTACAGACTAGGCAGGTCCTTTAGAGCAGGATAGGAGGTACAGATCTAGGAGGAATTAGAATGATAAAAACATTATAGTAAGTTAGGGGTTAAGGCAACACGACTAATAGTAGTACAATTAAAACAATCCTTAAAAGAACCATTTCAGGCAGTAAATGAACAATATATAAGGAATATTATAATGACAGTTTACAGTTCCAGCTTCTTGGTCGACAGCTAATGCATGCAATAAGTAAACAGTACTCAGTAGGCATGTAAATGGCTGGAATTACATTCAGCAAGTTAAATGGTAGATTTATTACCTGGATATATATATATATATATATATATATATATATATATATATATATATATATATATATAAGCTACAACCTAGGCAAGCCATATTTAAACAAATCAGTCAATACCGCTACTAAAAATAAAATGTGCAAGGTAACAGCCACTTGGAAATAGGTTATGTCTCCCACTGGGGTTACCCAAAAGAGGGCTACGTAGATAGGGCACTTAGACAAAGGATTTTTGTGTTGAGCACTAGGAAAGGTAAGCAGGTCTAGTTTAAAGGGACAGTAGTCAACAGGGGTGCTAGGCAAACGTCAGAGTAAGCAGGCATTAGCAGTAAAGTGTAGAACAATTACTTAAACATGTAGAGCGATTAGCACAGTCTGTGTTCAACATGGAAAGGGTTCGGTTAATCTGAAAAAGCCCTTACAAGTAGCCAACACTAGCTGCAGTAAAGCAAATAAAGGAAAGAAAAATGATATGGGCATGCAGTAGGAGCATATACAACAGAGCAGGGTGCCCAGATACTGAAATAAGCACTCCAAAAGGGGGTTTTGCTATTTTTGTCCTATGCTCATTTCAGGTAGCCATACACATGCAGGATAGTAAAGTTGCATCAGGTTGATATAAGGATAGGACTTCTAAGCAAAAAACGTAAGAATATATACATATATTAGGGGAAGATACTTGAGCAAAAACGCTATTAAGGTTGTTTCAAGCACCAACTGTGATTGAAAAGGAATGCACGCAGACCTTTTGTAATTACAGCAATTAAACAGTGCTTTTTACGCATAAACAGTACCCTACACTAAATGCTGTTAATAATAAGGTTAGTCTAGCAAGGTTAACGGTATGCTATGATACAAGGCATGTTAATGGGGGGTAGAGATGACCATGTGGGAGGCGCCACTAATCCAAGTAGCCGTTTAATGCACTTGTATCCCTCTCACTCTTAATTTTAATATATGACACAGTTATAACCAGTTCGCCTGTAAAACAAATCAAAGGCAGTAGGCTTCTAACACTCCCCATATAGCAGTGGCAAATAATCACTCGACAAGTACAAGCATATGAGCAGCAGTGTTAGCAATACGTTATACATCAGGAAAGTACATTCTTGGTAAAACGAGTGAATGTCACAAGCATTAATTGCAGGAATTAGGATTGACACCTAAGATAAAAAATTAGCAGTAATTTACAATGAAGTCAAGAGTATAAGCAGCTACGTTAACAGTACATTTCACATCAGCTAAGTACAGTCTAAGTTAAGCGAGTGAAAAAAAACACTAGCATTGTCTATAAGGGTTAGAATGGATACCTTATCTAAAACATTAGTCCTGGTTTACTACAAATAAAAGATATACCGCTAAAGTACTTACAAATTCAAACAATTCCTCTGGGACCAGGAAACATTCAGCAAGCAGGGAAGGAGCAGGGATAATAAAGATGGCGCCCTGAAGGGCTTTCCCCCTATATGCCCTTAGGGCAGGATGTGATGTAGGTGGGGGAGGAGACAGAGAAAGGTGGGGGCATGTAAGCAAGAGGGGGGGGCAAAGGAAAAACAGATGATATATCGAGATGGTAGGATAATCAGTGGCTTAATCTAAGAGAGTATCTAAAGAAAGAGAAGAGGAAGGACTAAAGTGATATGAAAAGGTGCATACGGGTTGTGGATAGGGTTTACAGAGAGTATAGAGATACAGAAAGACCAGGTAAGAGGGAGGGCAAAGAGTTGCAGAGCAGGTAGATGAAGAGTTTGCAGAGACAATCAGAGAGTAACAGGTTCCAGGTGCAGAGAAGGTGGCCAGAGGTAAGTAGAGTTTGGTACAGCAGGTTGGAGGTAAAAAAGGATAGTGGAGTGGGAGGAAAAATAGGAGAGGTGTAATGGAGCTAGAGGGTGTGAAGAGAAAGGGATAAGAGCAGAAAGATTCTCAGCTAGGCAAGGGGAAAATCTGAGAGAAGATACACAGAAGAAAAACTAGGGAAAGTGGGGGGAATAATTATAGCCTAAAACTAGTTTGGACCGCCACCTAGTGGGCAGAGAGTAGAATACAACAAGGTAACTGTGATAGAAGTAGCAGGTAGGGGTGAAACAGATAATGGGTCCAGGGGTACGGAAATATGGCAGTAGTGACACAGATAGAGAGGAGTATGGCTGCTGGAATCCTGACTCAGAGGCTTAAATACTATCTATACTTAGTACAGGATAACTTACACAGAAGCAGGTTACAACCTATGCTAGGTAAAGTGTAAATTAAACAGATACACTTAAGAAGTAGGACTTGGGTGTAGCATACTTTCTTGTGCCATAACATGATTTGTAAACATCTTCTGTCCTCTTTTCCTTTATGCTTATGGATACATCCCAGATACTATTTTTTTCATATACATACATTCATGTAGCAGCTCATACTCTTAGGGAATATTTTATCTTTCTGTGCTACTAATATGCTGTTTCTCAAAGTTGTTTCTTTGTATCTTTCTACTTCTCCATCTTATTTGCAGAAAAATTATATATATGTTTCTTTTCCAAAGGGACAAGGTTCTATAAATGCATTCTGTATGTTTTAAAATATTTAAGGAATATTATTTTGGTAGCTGCTTGTATTTATTTGTTAATGTGTCCTTTTCTGACTACATAGTTTCTGCACTGCTATGCTTGGTTCCAATGCTGACTTCAGTTTTAACTTGAATAAATACAAAGTTTTACACATGTTTTTTGGGTCAGTCATTTTACACATCTGTTGCTAATTAGTGCCTGTTTTCATAGAGTTATGCGTTTATCTCATCATCTGTTGTCTGCTTTAGATAGTATATGTTGTCTACATATAGAAATGTGCATGTTTTGTTAGAAATGTGCATGTTTTGTTTTTTGTGTACTTAGAAATTATATATATATATATATATATATATATATATATATATATGTGTGTGTGTGTGTACATATATATATATATATATATATATATATATATATATTATACATGTATTTTATTTATTTATTTTACATTTGACTACTGGGAAAGTCTGACTGGACAGAAGGTAGATTACAAAACAACTGTACACAGAGTATAATTTTACATACTTTAAATATCAACAAATATGTACAAATAATGATACAATTGAGATAAAAATACACAGCATAAAGGAGATGTGAAATAACATTGAGTTATATTTAATACACAAAATCCACAGTGAAATCCCAGGTAGTAGTGTTAGTATGAAGAAAGAAAATGTAGGATTTTTTTTTAGTCTGGGGAATATATGTATATGTATGTGTTTATATATATATATATATATATATATATATATATATATATATATATATATATATATACACACACACACACACACACACACACACACACACACACCTTCCATTCTTTATCTGTATTTACTTTGTTTTCTGTATTTCCTTTTAAATTTCTCACATTCTTTCTAGCTCAGTTTTAACCTTTTTGTTCCAAGTCCTGGTTTTCCAGTGATTGCATTTAAGTCTACATTTGTCATTTCTGTTATTTATAAAACATATGTGGAATTTTCATTGTGTTGACCTTTGTTTCAGCTTATTCAGGCTACTTCCTTACCAGTATTATGGCTTTTTTCTGCATCATTTTTCTTTTTAAAGTAGAAAGTAATTTCATCAGGAAATGGTAACAGTTTTATCTCATTTGTATTGCTAGCAAGCAGACATTTAATTTTTGTATTATCCTTTCTCCTTACTGCTAAGGCATTAATAAAATGATAATAAAATGATGTAACAGACTTTGGGGACATTTCTAGTACAGTTATTTTTTTGCTTACAATCTCTCTTTAATTCCCTTGTTAATAAAAATATATATTGAGAAGATTAGGTATTATAGATTCTTCCCTTGTATTACTTTAAGAATGTAGTTGTCCTCTAATGCCTTGGATAACATAATTAAATTAATTTTCCAGAAGTTCTGAATAGATATTCACAAACATTCTTATTTTTTTATCTTGTTCATATTTTGCTACTATAAATAGGTGCTAACGAACATCTTTTGCTGTGATTTGCCTTCGTTCAGTCTTGAAGAATTGTTCACTGTATTTACTTTTTTGTTTTTAATTTATTTATTTGTTTGAATAAGTGAATTGGCCATGATGGGCCCTTTTGTAACACAAAGGCAATATATGTAGCAGTCAGGACTGACCCTGGGACCTAGAGCTATGAGAAAGGGCCCTAAACAGTGTGCATTATGTTGATCATAATTGATTGCTATAATCTTTTGTATTCAGCCCTATTAAATGTGATGAGATCTTTCTTTCCACACTTGCTGTATCACCTGTTTTAAATAGTATGGGCTACTATAATATTATTTCCAAACCTTCATCAAATATCAGTAGGAACCACAACAACACAGTTCATTGTCCAGTGTACATGTTTCTTCTGAAATGGTATCTAGCACAGCAACATCAATATTTTATTTACTGGGCTATATTACTTGAATTCAGCTTATGTGAATACTGTTTGAGTTAGTTCTCTGTACATTATTACGGAAAAGATTCAGAGATAGGGCTCCTACTGTACAAAGCCAATGCACAGAGAATTGTACAGAAGAATCCATCTCCCAATTCATAGATAAATGAGGGGTATGGCTTCCGAAGCTATATGTTACTATGCACAGCCAGAGGGCTCCCTCATAACTGCTGTAGTACATCTCAGACAGACACACACTCACAAAAATATATATGTGTGTGTGTGTGTGTGTGTGTGTGTGTGTGTGTGTGTGTGTGTGTGTATTTCTCTCTCTCTATAAAGAGAGATAGATATGCTTGTGTATGTATAGGAAATGCTTTATATATGTTTTCATTTATTTCATTTCAGATATGTAGGGTTTTGATAATGTTGTAGTAATATTTTAGGTAGATATTTTATTTGATTGCATCTTCATTTCTCATTTTAATGTTTTCTTTCTTTATATGTATGTTAATGTCACTGTAGGTATGTTTACATTTAAAATGTATTTTAATGTAAGCTTTTGGTGACATATTTTCTTATTTGTATTTTTTTTTTTACTATAGTTAATATACCATTGTGGTTTATAGTTGCAAGTGTGTATATTTTTGATTATATGTGGTATTATGTTTATGCATTGTTGTATGCTGGATATTTATGGGAATATGTTTCATATTATATCATATTATGTGGTGTTACATTATTGATTTGTGTTTGTTTATGGTTTTGTGCGTATTGTGCCAATTTTGGGTTGCATTGGGATTGTTTTATAGTTGTGCATATTTTATGCTGGGCATGTATGCTATACTGTGTACAAGTCTCACTAGCTTTCTGTCTAACAGATATCAGTCTGTCAAATAGAACTCTGACTTCTCTCCTTACTTAGCTGTTAGCACTGGGGTACCACAAGGCTCACTACTAGGTCCACTTCTCTTCAACATTTTTATTAACCATCTTAATACTGCCAACAAACAAGCCACCCTAATTCAATATGCTGATGACTCTACATTAATCTGCTCTGCCTCTCATCATCTACAGAGTTTAACACAAGAAACATTCAATTCCATTGAGTCTTGGCTTACCAACAACCATTTACTACTTAACCCAAAAAAAAAAAAATACACTTCTGCTATTTTTGCCAAAGCATTTTTCTACAGATTCCTCTAACTTTGCTATTACCTTTCGGAGCAATACTTTAATTAATGTGGAGTCACATACAAAATTGTTAGTTGTAGCTATTGACAACAATCTTAAGTTTGACCTAGATATCAACAACATCATAAAAAAAAAATAATCAAAAATTGGGCATGATGTATAGGGCTAAGAAGTTCATCTCCAACTCCACAAGAGTAACCCTTGCCACCACCTATCTCTTACCCTCCCTTCTGTACACTTCACCAATCCTAACCAGTCTTCACTCTTCCCACAAAGCAAAACATAATCAGTGTTATAATAAAGTAACAACATTTGCCACAGGACAGGCCCACTACTCTCACCATTGCTATGCTCTCATGTCCCTAAATTGGTTCAAACTACCCCACCTTCTCACCTATAATCAACTAACATTAACTCACAAATTACTGTACTACAACTCATTTTCACAAACTACATCATCATTCCTACAAGACTATATTCCATCTCGTGACCTATGCTGCTGTCACAGGTTTCTGCCATCTATTTACAAACCTCAGAGATCTAACAGGGTTAGTCTGTTCTCTCACTGTTTTGCCATATCATGGAATAGCATTCCAGAAGCAATCAGACTTGTATCCCACTACTGTTCCTTCAAGTCTAGGCTGAAAGAACCTCTAACCAATAATTGGATCTGCCCCTGCTCCCCGCCATCTTAGTACTCTTTTCTGTTTCCTTCTTCCCCACTCTGAATAGGCTTTCTCTTGATCTATCCTACTTCCCTTCCTGCTTTACTTACTTTCTAGCCTCACCTCACTTTAATTGCTTAACATTCTAATGTCCTTTCTTTATATTCTTAGACTAACCTTTTTCTGACCCAGAATTTGACTGAAATTTATTATCTAGTTCTCTTGCCAGAAAAAAATATATGGCTTTTATGACATGCACATTAGGAACTCTCTTCCTACCTTGTATATAATGTATGGTCAACTTTATTGCTTGTCTTTATATTTTACTTATTTTCTTTTTCACATATTGTACTACTTTATTGTCTCAATATTTGTAACCATTGTTCAATTTAATTCTGTTTATGTGTACTATGGAGATTTCTTCCCTGAGCCTCAGCTGAAAATGGCCTCATACCCAGTCGGACTTTCCCGGTAAACAAGCGTCAAATAAAATAAATAAATAGAGTGTCAGAAGTATGAAAAATAAATAATGTCTCTTCTAATAAATCAGAAGATCTGAAATTTGCCATAAAAGTATTAACACATTTTTGCAGGAGGGCTGCACCCCCTACACTTCCTATACTTAGGATATGTGAGATTGCTGTACTGTAGAGTAAAGTAAGTACTCTTTTAAGTGTTGGCATTTTGAAGTTTGCTATTGTGGACCTTGGAATTTCATCAGAAGTCTGTTGTTTAGTATGATTGGTGTGATTTTGCTTTGTTAGTATTTTTTTGCGAGTGTATGAGTGTGTGTGTTTGTGTCTTTGTGCACGTGTGTCTTCTTTATTTTGTTTTCTACAGTTGCTTTACACTTTTGGATTAGTGATATGATTTTAGCGTTTTTATTTCCCCATTTCTTTCCTTTCCAGTAGTTGTATGTGATTCTTTGTTAGGATATATATTTATGTTTTAGTTCTCATGTTTTTCTGAAGATATTGATTGTTCTTGCAGCTTTGGTGGTGGTTCTTTTTATTGCATGTTAAAGTTGTAATTTTTTTGTGTTTCAGTAATGATTAAGGTTTGATAATGCTGGTATTATGAGTTTTATGGTTTGATTAGCTGGAAGATTATTGTTTTGTGCTTTTGTTGTATATGATTTTTTTTTCAGCTGAAGTGAATGGGAACTTTATTTATTTGTTTATTGTTTTAGTTTTATTTAATTTTTTTGTATTTGTGTTTTATTTTGTATTTGTTCAATTGTTTATTATGTTTTGTGCCTTTTTCAGAGATTGCCTACTTTATTATTGTAATTAGATTTGTATTTTCCCATTTCACTCTTTTATCTTGTTTTCCATTGAAGGTTATGGGGATTTCTCCACATTGTATTCTTTGGAGAAGTAAACCTGGCCTTGTTTGTTTACTTTTATTAGGGTAACGTACATGATATACTCAACCTGTAGATTGTTTTAAGAAAATATCTGGAGTTGTTGGGGTTAGTCTTTGTCTGTTTATTTTCCTTTTAAATCACTGTTTTCTTTGTTTGCAATTATTTTGTTTCTGGACTAGTGTAGGACTCATCTTAAGAAATTAATAGTTATTATTGTGAAATGATCTTAGTTGGTTCAGTTTCTAAGTAGCCAGACACTAACTGGTCAAATGTACAGCTGCTTTTCATTGATCTTTTACTGTTTACATTTTGCTATATACTGAGATCAGCTGCACTGAATGCACCACCATGGTACTTGCAACTTTTTGTTGTTGTTGTGTCTTTCGGCTTTTCCTGGTTAGGGGTCGCCACAGCGGAACTCCGGTCCGCTAATGATTGGTAGTTGATTTTTACGTGCCGGGTTACCAGCCCTGACGCACAACCTTCAACGAAGGTACGCCCATTCATGCATGTCTCCATGCAGAAGATGCTCTAGCTGAGAATCGAACCGACAGCATCTTACTGTGAGGCAACAACGCTACCGCAGCACCACCACCGCAGGTACCGTGGTACTTGCAACTAAACAGTCATTATTATGCACAAGTGATATTTTCTCTAAGTCTTTACTACAAAAAAATACTTATTTCCTCTTCTATAAATTTTTCTTGATCTAACAAAGTCTATATGATGAAAGCACTAATCCAAATACACTTTCTCTAAATGAATTTTAACTTAAGGTGACTTATTTGGAAGATCTGATGGAATGTAATACAAAAGATTTGGAACTTCTGAGAAAAGATGCTGTAAACTAGGTACTTGGTTCGAATATCAACTAAGTGGTATCGGTTCACATCCACGTTCAAAACTGAATGCCTTCAATTATGGATTTACTCATTTATTCATAAAATATACAATGTAGCACTTACGTTCCTCATATAAGCTGGGATGTCTTCAGAGTTAAAAATTCATGTAACATATATACAGCATGACTTCGGATCCTTAAACAAACTATACAAATTAAACAATTGCAGCAATTAATAATACAAATCTGTTTAAAAACACATACTGTAAAACAATGAACATTTAGATTAAATTTGCTTTAATTTTAACAATTTTATCAAAATGTCAAGTTCAGATGCAAAGTCCAAATCACTAGTTAGCTGTTTTTGTTCATGTTTTTTTTATTCATCGTATAAGAGCAACATTTACAGATATTGTAGTTTCCAGGATAACATCCTCCTTTTATGGGAAGGTGACATCAGGTCTTTTGAATTGTTTGTGGAGTTTCTAAACACTACTATAGGATTTGTAAGGTAAACACTTTAACCATTATACCTGTGATGCCCAAGCACTGGTACAGCAATCAAGGAGCCTCAATCCTCACCACTAACACCAGTGAAGGGTGTCCATATAGGGAAAGGATAATAAATACACACACAGTAAAGTACAGTTTACCTTAAGAGTACACAGAGATCACAGTCAGTCTGGGGCTGGTTTCTCCATTTCTCTCCAGGTCCCCAATAAGACTCCCCACTGGCACAGCTATAGGGTCCAGACATCAGCCTAGTGGGCAAGCTAAAACCTCCAGCACCTTCTCTCTCCAGCCAGTGCTTTGTGTCCCTGCCCAAGCAGCTGACACACACACACTTCGAGATAAGAGTTATATACAACCATACAGACACTTTGAGATAAGAGTTATATACAACCATACAGACCCTCCTGGGGAAGGCTGGCACAGGTTCTCCATCTGTGCCCCCTTTTACCCAGACTATATGGTAGTACCACTTGCCACCACCCACTAATATTTATCAGCTACTAAAAGGCCCTTATGAAAGGGTGTCCAATTATACTGTGCAATATTTTTATCCAAATGGTAAGTGTGACTGAACAGCAAGTGTATTGGAGTGGTTTTGTACAATATCACTAAATACATACAATGTACTCTTAGAGCTTAAATGATATCTACACAAAATAGCCACAGTTGAAAGGTTTAAAAAATATTTAATAATAAATAATAACACAAGACAATACTTCTTACTACAAGGTGCTAGTCAAGAGTTCAGAGATCACAGAGAAATACTTAAAATAATTCAGTAGAAATGTTCTGACCTCAATACAGAAAAAAATAATCTAATCTTCCTAGTTCCTAGCTATATCTAAGAGAAAACACAGTTCTAAAATAAACTTACATATAGAACACAGGCAGAGTGCTGGTGAGTTGGATGTTCTCAAGACAAATGCTCAAATGCCCTCATTCTCTCCTTAAATTGATAACACAGTACTACTGATTCATTTCAGATTTCATCATTTCTTTCTTGTTCCCAGGCTAACAGAAACTCAGAGGTTAATAGCCCTTTTGATCTTGCAGCTGGTCAGGAAGCCAGAGCAATAAAAGAAATTATACATGTAAATTCTAGCCATTAACTCTGGCCTCAAAACAATAGGCAGAATGCCTCCCTCTAGACATCTCGGCTTCGAGTTTTAGATCAAAGAATTTCACAACGCTTGATTTATCAGCTTTCTTGCAGCAGAATGCACTGTTGTTACATTTTTTTCTGTTCAACATCCAGTACAGTCTTTTCACATTTAAGAGAACAAGCCTGTGGCTTACAATAATATTTACAAATGACAGAATTATCTACAAAATTCTATCTAACTAGGCTGCCAACCTTCACCTATCTTCACAATGCCAACTCCCAACTTTGACTGGGGCATTGAAAAAAACAGAAAAAAAATTTAGCTCTAGTCCAGGCCAAAAGGCAAAAGTAAAAGTATTGGTGATGAGTTACAGGAGATGAAAGACTTAGCAGTGCTACAGTACATTGCAGTACATGGAAACCAACAGAAACAGTAATTCCCTTGTAGCCAAATCCACCAAGCCAGCCAGCAATTTCATTAACCTGGTTTGCATTAGAGATTAGAAGTCAGGTATGGAGGGAGATAGAAATGAGAGGCAAATGTTAGTTGCATATTTCATAGAGGAGAGAGAGCATAATCTCATCCTATAGCCTGTTTAGTTTTGGTACAGAAAACACAGTTGTTCATAGTATAACTAAATACATTTCTTTACCAGATGAAAAATGCAATTTCACTACTGAAAGAAGCATGCTTGGTGAATTTTAGTTGTTTAATAGTAAATAAATAAAAACAATTATTAAAATAAATATGTCTTGTATGACTATTTTAACAAAATTATTTGTATAAGCAGATATGATCTATAAGTGAATGTGTACAGTATTGTTATACCTAATTAATGTGGCATGATGAAAACAAGGCAGAACTATCCCACAGGAAAATGTGTGATTGAAGGAGTTTTTTATAAACAGGAGACCTTGCATTGATTCCTGGGGCCCTCTACTTATATAGTGCCTGACCTCAGGAAAAATCAGATGACCTCTGTAATCCTAATGATGCTTTTGTAATTCAGTCTAGCATCCCAAGGGGCTTGAGAGCTTATAAACCAGATAAAGTAACTAAATAATTGTCTATTAGTTTTTTCTGCAGTTTCCCTCCCACTATGCAGCATGTTTTCTTTCTCTTTCAATTATGCATTTAAATCTATAACAAGTCAAGTGTATTATAAGGAGAAATCATTTCTAATAAGCTATAAATCAACAGCAGCCAAAACATACTATATTTCTCTGATTGAGAACTATAACTTAAAAGTATGTGACAGCAATTAGTCATCTGTCATTTATAATGCAGTACTCACAAATTAGGAATAGATATTGTATTATTCCACTTAAATATCTACACTAATCAGTATTTTGTATGGAAAGCTAGGAAACCAGGACACAGGAGACTAGTTAAGTATGAAAATCTATAGATACGTCTAGTTAAAACTTAGTACTGATGGAGGGAGAAGAAACTCAGATTGTCAGGCTGTATGACTGGTGTCAGAGGCAGTATTTTGTTGTTGTGTGGTATGGGGTGGTACTAGGCTATGTATAGGGACTCACTACTCTTACTCTTCTCTGTAGAAATTACTGGTGGGAGGGTCCCCACTACATGTGGTAACCTCAGGACATGACATAGGTTAAATACCAGGAATATGTCTGCTGGACTTTGTATTTTTGAGAAATAGCCAGTGTTTATTGTGACCGAACAGAAAATAATCAAGGAAATCACAGCCCAGAGACCCAGGCTAGTACAGAAAATATGCATATTGGATGACTTCTGCCACATACTGTGCTTGTTTATGACAGGGACCTAATAGTGGAACTAATGGTAAGAGCTTGGAGCAGAAAGAACTGTTGTATTAGCAAAGAATAATGCTGTATATAAAAGCAGTTTTATTATATATTGTACACATAATTTTAATTTCCTACAATGCTAAATCATTGCTGCTTGAAGCTTATATATGAACATGCATTATATATTATTTATATAGGAAGTAATACCTAACAAGTACAAATTTGGGACATCATAGGTTAGAATAGGGATGTGAGTAATATGCTGCAGAGGTAGAAATTCTTAAGGCTTCTAAACGTTCCTCTTGCATATGAGATTATGCAAGAGGAAAGTATGAGATGTGTGCCGGGAAGTGCCGGTTAGCTAGGGTTACACTATTCCCAGCTCCACGAAGTCTGCTCTTCAATTTTTCCCTTGGAACTAGACAAACTTTCAACTTAAGCACCCCAGCCATTCATTTCACAGCCCAGCACTTGCTCAAACCTCATAGCAAGCATTACTTAACCCTAGCACTAGACCCCCTATACTGTCCGGGAGGACAAGGCTCTTTATTTGTCCCTACCAGCTAATCAGTAAAACAGCTCACTTTACCTATTCAGGCATGTCCAAAGGGCAGTTTCAGGTGTACTCTCCAGTCCAACTGGTGAATTTGGGCATTTTGAGGCAATGTTACAACTGCCTCATGTACACAGACAACCCTCTCCTCTTACCACCAAACACTAATATATGTGAGAGATGCAATTACACAGCCAAACTGGAGGCAAAGCTCTCTCAACCCAAGACTGGAACTGACAGTCAAGAGGAGAAGGAAAATACTTGCAAAACACCACCAGTCTCACATAGAACTACTAAACCAACACTGGCAAATAACGCACATAAATACAAGAAACATACTCGGAGGCTCTAAATAAAAATCTGCAAAAGCAACAGACACCCAAGCAACCCCCACACCTCATCACAAACCATGAAACACATACTTCACATAATCAGTGTGCCACGCAATCACAGCCCTTAAAGCAAAATAACATACCCAACACACTAGTAATAGGTGACTTTATAGTCAGGCACACTGATGTCCCACTAACTAGGCTGGACAAGGAGAAGGTTACAGCTAGCTGCCTGTCGGGTGCCAGGATCTGCCACATAACACAAGCACTTAGGTCACTCCACAAGAAGTACAAAGATGACTCTGTCATTGTCCATGTTGGTGTAAATGACTTGAGACGTACCTCCCTGGACTACATGAAAAGAGACATGGAAGAGCTCTCTGATCACATAGCCCAGATCAGTATGACCCTGACTATGAGTAGCATCCTGCCTTCACTAAGAATGATGCCACAGTATAAAGAAAAAATGATCAAATTTCAACAATTGGCTAAGTTTCTGGTTACATTCAAAGGGGATCCAGTATCTGTCCATCTGGGATGACATGCACGATAAGCCACGTTGCTTCGCAAGAGATGGCTTGCACCTGTCACCCTTAGGCTTTTGAATACTGGCCGAGGCTTTTGCTGCCCTCATAGTGCCTTTTTTTAGACAAGGCTCAAAAGACAAACCCACCACCATAAATAGCACAAGTAACCAAAAACTGAGGATAATGCTACTCAACTCCACTAGTCTAAACCTCAAAATGCTTGCACTCGAGGCACTCCTCAGTATGGAGAACATTGATATCTGTGCAGTAACAGAAACCTGGTTTAAGGCTCCAGAGAGCACCCCAGCACTACCAAGCTATAACTCATACCAAATTTTTCGGCCACAGAACCCGGACCGAAACACAAAAGATGGCAGTGTATCCATATTCATCAAGGATACCCACACCTCCAGGTTAGTGGCACAGCACAATGCCTTAGAGATCATCCATGTGCAACTAACAGTGGGCAAAACTGCAATTAAAAAATTGTAGCTTGCTATAGATTACCTACTATGACCCAGGATCCCCATTCCGCATTTCTGGAGACACTGGAAAATATGAAGGTCCTAACAAACGCCCTAATATTGGGTGATTTCAATTACCCAAACATTAACTGAGAGAACTACTCAAGTACTAACTCCCTTGTCCAATGATTCCTAGAATTTATAAACTCGAATGCCCTGGATCAACTGGTCAACACCCCCACCAGAGGTGACAACATATTGGACCTGGTCATCACCAACATGGGCGACCGGAGGTCAAACCCTCGCTGGTTAGATCAGACCATAGACTAATCACTCTGGATATCCACATTCTGCCCCCACCCCCAATCAAGGAAACCACCGTGAAAAACTTTTCAAAAGCAAACTTCACATTACTTAAGACCGAGGTTGAAAGGTTCACAGCCCCCATGCTAAAGGACAATGCTGTCCAAGCTGCTGAATCCCTTACAAAGGCACTCTATGAGCACCTGCAAGAATGCATGGATCGTGCTATCCCATGCAAAACCAAGACTCACTCCTCCAAGAAAAGGAAACCAGTCTGGTGGTCCCCTTCCATAAATGAGCTATACAATAGAAGGAGGAAACTAGTGCAGAAAAGAGTAAATTCCCAAGAAGGGAAGACATCCCTGATCAGTATCAGCAAGAAACTACGATCCCTCATAAAATCATCCAAGGCTAGCTTTGAAAAAAAAATTACCAAGTACTCCAAAGATAACCACAAAGTGTTCTTTAGCTATGTCAAGAACCTAAGTGGAAACTCTCAGATCTGCTCTGAGTTAGTGCAGAATGGCACAAAATACACTGAACTGACTGATATTGCCAACATTCTGGCAGACAGGTTTAGTGCAAACCTCACCCCCCTTCTCCCCCTAAAGTGCCCATAACCATACCAGAAGAATGTAGTGCCCCGGCAATCACTGACACACAGGTTAAAACAGCCCTATCCAAAGCCAAAAATACAGCTTCAATGGGACCAGACAGTGTCCCAGGCTGCGTCTTACATGAGCTCCAAAATGAACTAACCCCTCACCCAAACACACTGTTCAAACTCAATTTCTCTACAGGCTACGTACCCATAGAGTGGCGCACAGCAACAGTTATCCCACTCCACAAAGGTGGAGCCACAACGGACCCTGGGAACTATCACCCTATAAGCCTGACTAGCCTGGTCTGCAAGGCTATGGAGTGCATCATCATGGAATTCATTAACAGAGACATTGGGAACCTTCAAACATTGGACCCTACCCAGTTTGGCTTTGTTAAGGGCAGATCATGCCTCCTAAACCTAGTGGACTTCTGAGACAGTTACCAAGGCTTTAGATGAGGGAAAGGAGGTCCACGCAGCCTACTTAGACCTCGCAAAGGCTTTCGATACCATTCCCCATTCTGATATTATAGACAAAATAACCAGCCTGAACATAAACCCCTAAGTCACGAGATGGGTTGCCAATTGGCTCACAGATAGAACCCACACGGTGAGAGTTGCAGGCTCTAGGTCCGACTCTAAACCAGTTACAAGTGGCGTCTCCCAGGGCTCAGTCCTGGGAACCCTCCTGTTCGGTATATACTTCTCAGAGGTACAGGCACGCACAGGAGGACTACGGCTAACCAAGTTCACAGACGGCTGCAAACTGGGGGCCATAATTGACTCTCCAACAGATACAGACATCCTCCAGAAGGGTCTCACTGAGACGGATACCTGGTGTCAAAATCATGACCTCAAGCTAAATGCCAAAAAGTGCATAGTCATCCCTTTGGAAAAAACAAAGTACCCGCGAACTACCACATATGTAGTAGTCCTCTAAATACAAAAAATGTAATAAGGGATCTGGGGACCCAAGTAGATAGTAATCTCTCTTTTGATAATCATATTGCCAAGGTGGTTAGAAAATCATTATATGTGGCCCACCTAATCACAAAAGGGTTTGCATCTAGAACGAAAGAGGTTATTGTGCCCCTCTACTCATCATTCATCATTCATCAGACCCATCATAGAGTACAATGCCCCATTTGGGATGTACCTTACAAGACACCTGCAACAGCTGGAAAGACCACAGAAGTACCTCACCAAGAGGATTACTGGCCTCTAACATATGCCCTATGCAGCCTAGCTGAAGAAACTCCAGCTGTACTCAGTTGCATACCACTTAGTCAGAGGTGATCTCTCCCTGACATACAAGGCCATGTCCAACCCAGAATTGATGGACATGCTCCACCTAAAAAACAAAAACAAATCCCCGAGAGCCACACGCTCTAGGGATCTAAACCTCACCACAACGATAAATAGGACATGCTGAAGGGATAGATTCCTGTCCCAGAGACTCCCCATGTTTTGGAACAGGATTCCAATCTATATTAGGCAGAGCTCCTCACTAACACTCTTCAAGAGAAACCTTGACGAGTGGATGGGAAACAGAAAATTTACCCTGGAGATCACTGCAGTGGCTCTGCTAGACAGAGGCACAGGGAACTAATGGCTGTGCTGGACCGAAGCACAGGGAACTAATCTAAGGGGATGACGAAAGCCAACACATTCCGGCTAGGTTTATAGATGCCCTCTGCCAGATAGCCTAGTACTTACCTATGAATCTATGAACCTATTAAATAAAATACCAAATGCATCTATGAAAACTAATGATAAATCAGTCAAGATTTGTCAGGTAATGCACATACTACATTATGCTTGCTGTTAGATAATTTTCTAGACATGTTGACCTTTTAGGAATATTTTCAGTCTTGTAGCATTCATTAACTTTCTATTTACTGGGCTTATAAGATCCACAACATGTCTATTATTGAATGGCATTACCATATTCAGCAGTAACATGTAGAGTCCAGTTTTAGGCATAACCAGGCTGGGAGAAGTATCAAAGAGGAAGGGGCTGGTCACTAAGCATTTGTTGAATGTGCTCTGTACTCTCTGGAATGGTACAGTAGTGTCAGTAAGTAAACAGAAACAGTTCTGTGCACGTTATCACACTTGTCTATGTGAAGAGGCATGGCATTGAATCATACAATTACTCCCCCCCGATTTTAGGTCTTTGTTAGAAAACCTCAGGGCCTGCTGTCAGCTTACCCTGTCCGAATAAGCAGTATTCATACCTCTGCTCAATTATTCTTATCAATCAAGCAGCATCGTATTGCTCAGTTTCATTCCCCAACTCATTAATTCAAACATTCAATACCAGAGGGGGAAACAGAAGAGGGACAAGCATGACCCTCTTTTCTGCCCACTATCCACCTCCATAACCATACCAAAGAAAATAAACAAAAAAATTAAGGAAAGGAAGGTGGGTAGCAAGTTCATGCCAAAATATGATTCCCCTTCCAATTCCACTCCTATAAAACACCTAAGTCCCACCCTGCATCTACGTTACTTCAAATTAAACCTCCCCTTCCCAAAAACTGGTCACACTATCTCTATTCCATAATCTTAACCCCCTTCCACAACAAACTCACACTCCTCATCCCCATTTAACTCTTACTAAAGATGTCCCTGATCAAATTGGTTTGTTCCCAAACCTCATATGGTACCTGTGTAAACATCTTCTGAAGTGTTTCTTATATACTGAGAGCACTGTGGTTTCTTTAACAATGTACGGCTGTAGAAGTCAAGAAGTGGTGCTTGTCTCACTTAAAATGTGTGTATTCATTTTCAGGGCCTTCCATTCTAAATTTGTGCTGATGACCTTTATGTCAAAACTGTTCAAAAGACGTTTGTAGTTAACCACAAATGCATTATTTGCTAAACTTTTTTTTTCCATCAGTGGGCATGGCGTCACAGTATTAGAACTTCTTTCACTGATGTTCATGAGCTGAAAACAAGTACTTGAAGACTGATTGAGGTAAGGCAGAATTGAGTGCTCACTCTCCTTGGGTGGGGTAGAGTGATCTGGCATTCATTAGTGAAGGAAGGACATGTAGTTGAGACCAGTAACTTGTAGCATTAGTGTGTGTGTGTGTGTGTGTGTGTGTGTGTGTGTGTGTGTGTGTGTGTGTGTGTGTATCTGTGTCTGTCTGTGTGTGTGTGTGTGTCTACATATACTCAACACGGCATGTGCTTCTACCTTAGGAGCAGATAATGTCCCACTGTAGCTTTCTTGTGAATTTTAACCCACTGCCCTTTCATTAGGGGCAAGAATAATTATCCCATTGTCATTAACACCAGGATGAGCTGTCTCAGGCTTGTAGCAGGAGGAGTATTTCTTGGAGGGACATGAGGACATGAAGACATAGCTTTACAGGTGGTCACCGGTCAGTAACCCATGACGTTTTAACATCAAGTAAGTGAAAAAAACTGCTGTCTGAATTTCTCTGAGAAATAAACAAATCACTGGGCTAGGTACCTCTGCACCAGGAAGGCAAGACACATTGAGAGTTCCCTTTGTAAGTGAACCACTGGAAAGTTGTAATTTGTTTCAAGAGTAGTTTGAATGTACTCTCCTTTGCCTTATTAAGCAATCCTCAATCAACATACCATCATGTATCATCGTAAATTATACATATCTGAGAAAGCTTCTGTTGATAGAAATTTTAAATAATTTTAATGGTGACTTGTGAATAGTTGTGGTGATTTTCAGATTCTGTATAAAAAATTAAATTCTATGTTGTAAACTATAGAGCTTACTTTGACTACATGGCTCAAAACATGAAAATAATGCACTCATCTTTCCTCCTTTCTAAACATGCTAGTACTCTAAATAAGCTTAGAGATGTAAATGTAGACCATTAAAGGTAAGATTGATTGCAAACAGTCTGAAAGACAGTACCCACACAGTCAAGGTGGCACCTCAGAAAGTAAGAAGATAGGTAGTGGTATACCTCAGTACTGGAACATATAATTCTCTGATTTCCAAACTATTGTCAATGGCACAACAGGTAACATACTCGCCTGTGGTGCAGAAGGCTGTGGGTTTTATTCCAACACCAGGTAGAAAGCATAAGGGGCAGTAGCATTGTCGCCTCACAGTAAGACGTTGTCCTGTTCGATTCTCAGCTAGAGCGTCTTTTGTGTGGAGACCTGCGTGAATGAGCGTCCCTTTGTTGAATGTTGTGCGTCAGGGCCGGCAACTCGGCACGTAAAAATCTACTGCCAGTCATTAGCGGACCGGAGTTCCGCTGTGGCGACCCCTAACCGGGAAAAGCTGAAAGACACAACAACAACAACCAGGTAGAAAGCATAAGGGGTGTGCTGTATGCCTGACTGTATTGTCCTTCAGTTGAGAAGTTAAACTGAGGCCTCATCTGGTGGCAGCTGATGTGGATGTAAAAGATCCCAAGACACCTATCAAAAGAGTAAGGGAAGTTCCCCAATGCCCGGGCCAGTTTTTCCCTAGTAGTAAAAATACCACCTGAAAAGAGGCTACTATCCTAGTGGGTCTAACCCAGTCAACGAAGTATAAATAAATACATAAAAACATAATCCCAGACCAATGGTTAACTACATTTGCTGTGTGACTGTATGCCGGGTGTCATTATATGATCCCTTCTAGACTTGCAATCCCTGCTACAACATCTAATATTTACAGACAAATGCTGTACTGAAAAAAAGGCTAAAATTAAATGAAAAAAGTGCATTATTGTCACATTTGGTAAACAAGTCTCATCTACAGCTTGCAACATAGTCAGTATGTCACTGCCATCATAGACATTTGCCAGGGATCTTGGCATCTTGGCTGAGTCCATCTCCTTCAACCATGATGTACCATCAGTAGTTAAGGAATCCTGTCTAACACATCTGATACCTGAAAACATCTCATCCAGGTCAAAAGAAGTTTTAGTCCAACTGTACTTGTATCTGATTTGGGGTGCCCCTTCAGCATTTACCTATCCAGAAATCACAAAGATTCCTGACTCAAAAGGTTAGAGGTCTAAAGCCCATGTATATCAAGACAAGTTTAAAGCTCTGTCCCTATACTCGGTCTTTTATGGATGTTGGTATCTTACATTTGGTGCCAAACACAAACAGTTCCACAAACACCTGAACTAAGGATTTCATCTCTACCCTCATTCAAATTAAACATGCTGGAAGGACAGGTGTATTAACTAATGTTTACCACTTGTCTGGGAAAATTGAGTTTGCATGTAAAATACAGTGATACCCTTGCATCCTTCAAGACAACCTTTGATAACTGGATAGGCATTTGCAAATTTATTCTTGGCCTGATCTGACACAAGAATCCTTTTTCAAGGGCATCCCAGAAGTATTGTTTGGTTGAGTGACTTGCTCTAAGATGGACAGTTTGCAAGATGTTAAACATACATACATACAACATACATATTGTTAACTGTCTTCTAGAGTTTGAAATCATGCTGGTGGTAAAGTAATTTACTGTAAAATAAAATATGATACATGATAAACTGGGCATATTTTCTCAGAATACAGCCAGAAATTTGAAGTTAAATACCTGAAATCAAGATAGATGAACACTACCTTTTCAGAGCAAGTAGCCATGAGTTGTGGCCCTTTGCAATGTTGTTTTCGGTAGCCTAGTTGAAAAAGAGAGAAAATACAGCTTTTATTGTCAAGTGGTCTTTCTTAATCACACCTCTGGGGACAGATTTTAGAGAAGAGCATAACAGATTTATAAGGGGGCTAATGTTCAGAGCTTTTTTGCTTTAAAATGCTAGAGTTATTCGGCGGCTTGACAAATACGTATCCATTTCAAATCTTCACACGTAATCTTCTTAACATAAAAGTTGACATGCAATGACAAACTGAAATGTTGCTCTAAAGTAAATTTGTAGACCACACAGAAAGAAATAGCTTTAAGGAAATAGAACAGAGCAGCGGTATGAAATAGTCTTTCTTCCTTTTCATTAAAGCAATAATACAGCAGTGCACTAGTTTTCAGAGACACTCTATGTATCTGTCAATAGTACAGATATTAATACTGTGATTAAATTAACTTGTCTGGGTACTTCCCATGATGTGCTTAATAAGTCGTTTCATTTTTTTCAGCCTAACAATTTCTCTGCTGCCATTTCATTTCTCTGTAAAATATTCTGGCCATCTTTTTTCATCTGATAATGCTCAGATGTTGATATAATTAAAAACTGGACAACGAAATAAACCTGGAAGATGTCTAGAATAATTTTACATCAGTAATAGGGTCAAATGGTTTGCCTTATTTCATTACTGTGACAATTTATATGTAAACAGCTGATAAATTAATTATCATGGCCTTCTTTTGTGCTTCTAATACACTCATGTTTCCTGTAATAGCACTGGGTTTTGTAGGACTCCCCCTTAAGATTTGGTTAGTGATTCTTATGTATAATGACACAGAGCTGCTGTTGGCTATTTGTGAGCTATTAGCCAGTTGCTAATGTTGTGACATACTCCTCAGATATCAGATGTTCTTTTCATTTAATAGTGCAGGTTTGAATATTATGTGAAGGCTTTTATTTTTATTTAGTTTGTTATCCAAATGACCGTGCTACACTCAGTATAACTGTCCTTTTAAAACTGCTAACCCAGTACTTATACATAATAACACTTAATATTGTAACATTCCTAATGGCTCTAGGGTAGGTCTGGTTAGACTGATAAAGGTTTCTTTTTAAACACTTTAAGAGTATCCTGGTAGCTTTTCAGGGTTACTTCAGTGCACCTTGGATAACTGCTAAATGACCTTCCCTCAACTATTGTAACAGTCATTTTCATCTTTAAGCTAAGCAATGAAATCATGCATGAATTAAATGATCTAAGCAGTGAAATCATGTATGAATTAAATGATATAAGCAATTAAATCGTATGAATTAAATGATATTTGGAAGTAACATTAATCATTATGAGGCTACTGAAAAAATTGCATTTTTTTGTTTTATTTCTGTTGCTTGTAGTCAGTTTGCACATGTATAATGTGATATTCTTTCTGTCTTTATACTGTGGCTATTACTGTATGGTGAGGGATTTTACAGATGGCAAAGGTCCTTGAAAAGCTGCAGAAATTTGCTAGACTAGAAAATTATGTTTAGCAGAACAACATATTACTGCACTGGATTTGTATCCTTTGAATTATTTGTATTGGAGAAACTAGAACCCTAGATATGTTTTGTGATAGTGTTGCCATTCGTAAGCAGAATTTGATATTATAGACTAGTGTATCACATTATCCCTAAGCACTTCCTGAATTTTCTTTATTCATTGTAAACATTTGTCTTTTAAAGCAATTATATTGTGAATATAAGAAAGGCAGACCTATTCGCATGTTTGGGAAATAGATGGGCTGTAACTCCTGGAAGAATGTGAATCGGACTGCACTTTTACATTCCCTGTCATTTTTCACCAGATGAGATCTGGTGATGTTGGCTTCTGGAACAGACAGAAGTCTGGGAAGTACCTTCTTTGAATGTGTGTTTGTGTGTGTGTGTGTGTGTGCACACATGAGCGTGCACGCAGTGTTCATTGGATTAAAACTCAAACCTGTACTCAATCCCCATTGTATGACTTTATTACATTCACTTCTGGATTGTTATTTATTTATCAATGACTACAGTTTGTACAGCAGAACTGCATTGCAGATGTTTTATATACATTTTGCAGAAAAATACTGCATTTATGAAACAATGAATGAACATCATTTGTGAATCACGTAACATATATTCAGCACTGACATGAAACTCTTGTTTTAGAACAAAGGAAAATAAATCCATCCCCTATGTTGTATTATGGGACTATTTTGTCATGTTTTAATTTCATTATAGCTGCAGCCCCATGAGGAATTTACATTCCAAAGCAGACAAAGAAGAATTTGTAGCAGAAAAATATTCTCTTTGGATTAGTCATAATGTATGCTGCAGTGGGTTTAATCATTGTTTCATATAACCTAAGTTGTCAGATTAAATTTATTAGTCCCTTAAGGAATACCTTTATGATGAGTGTGTTCTTTTGTGAGAGATGTCAGCATTCTGAAGGTCACATACAGCAGGGATTTTCCAGATTCCTCATTCTGTGGATGGATTTGGATAGAAATGCAACATTGCAAGCTGGGTTTTAAAACAATATATGTTAAGATAAAGGAGAGATCCTATCCCTGTTCGAGAGCAGGTTTTAAATCTGTTAATGTTCCTGTCTCCCTTTATTGATTGCTGTATACCTACCGAATACTGTGTCAGAAGGCACATAAGAACACACTGGTGCTGGTTGGAAAGGTGGTGGTCAAACATGAAAGTTGGCTGTGGCAGTGGGAATACAGACAGAGGATCATAGGTTCATAGGTAAGTACTAGGCTATCTGCCATAGGGCATCTATAAGCCTAGACAGAATGTGTTGGCTTTTGCCAGCCCCTTAGATTAGTTCCCTGTGCCTCTGTCCAGCAGAGCCATTAGTTCCCTGTGCCACTGTCCAGCAGAGCCACTGCAATGATCCCTGGGGTAAATTTTCTGTTTCCCATCAACTTGTCAAGGTTTCTCTTGAAGCGTGTTAGTGAGGGGCTCTACCTAATGTAGATTGGAATCCTGTTCCAAAGCATAGGGAGACTCTGGGACAGGAATCTATCCCTCCAGCACATCTTATTTATCATTATGGTGAGGTTTAGATCCCTAGAGGGTTTGGCTCTTGGGGATTTGTTTTTTTTTTAGGTGGAGCATGTCCATCAATTCTGGGTTGGACATGGCCTTGTATGTCAGGCAGAGATCACCTCTGAGTAAGCGGTATGCAACCGAGTACAGCTGGAGTTTCTTCAGTTGGGCTGCATAGGGCATATGTTTGAGGCCAGTAATCCTCTTGGTGAGGTACTTTTGTGGTCTTTCCAGCTGTTGCAGGTTTCTTGTAAGGTACATCCCAAATAGGGCGTTGTACTCTATGATGGGTTTGATGAGTGATAAGCAGAGGGGCACAATAACCTCTTTTGTTCTAGATGCGAACCCTTTTATGATTAGGTGGGCCACATAGAAGGATTTTCTAACCACCTTGGCAATATGATTATCAAAGGAGAGATTACTATCTATTTGGGTCCCCATATCCCTTATTACATTTTCTGTATTTAGGGGACTACCACGTATGTGATAGTTTGTAGGTACTTTGTTTTTTCCAAAGGGGATGACTATGCACATTTTGGCATTTAGCTTGAGGCCATGATTTTGACACCAGGTATCCGTGTCAGTGAGACCCTTCTGGAGGATGTCTGTATCAGCTGGAGAGTCAGTTATGGCCCCCAGTTTGCAGTCGTCTGCAAACTTGGTCAGCCATAGTCCTCCTGTGCTTGCCTGTACCTCTGAGAAGTATATACCAAACAGAAGGGGTCCCAGGACTGAGCCCTGGGAGATGCCACTTGTAACTGGTTTAGAGTCAGACCTAGAGCCTGCAACTTTCACTGTGTAGGTTCTATCCATGAGCCAACTGGCAACTCATCTCATGATGTAGGGGTTTATGTTCAAGCTGGTGAGCTTGTCTGTAATACCAGAATGGGGAATGGTGTTGAAAGCCTTTGTGAGGTCTAGGTAGGCAGTCTGGACATCCTTTCCCTTGTCTAAAGCCTTGGTAACTGTCTCAAAGAAGTCCACCAGGTTTAGGAGGCATGATCTGCCCTTAACAAAGCCAAACTTGGTAGGGTCCAGTGTTTGAAGGTTCCCAGTGTCTCTGTTAGTGAATTCCATGATGATGCACTCCATAGCCTTGCAGACCAGGCTAGTCAGGCTTATAGGGTGATAGTTCCCGGGGTCCGTTGTGGCTCCACCTTTGTGGAGCAGGATAACTGTTGCTGTGCACCACTCTGTGGGTACGTAGCCTGTAGAGAGGCTGAGTTTGAACAGTGTGTTTGGGTGAGGGGGATAGTTCATTTTGGAGCTCATGTAAGACACAGCCTGGGACACTGTCTGGTCCCATTGAAGTTGTATTTTTGGCTTTGGATAGGGCTGTTTTAACCTGTGTGTCAGTGATTGCCGGGGCACTACATTCTTCTGGTATGGTTATGGGCCCTTTAAGAGGTGAGAGGGGGTAAAGTTTGCACTAAACCTGTCTGCCAGAATGTTGGCAATATCAGACGGTTCAGTGTATTTTGTGCCATTCTGCACTAACACAGAGCAGATCTGAGAGTTTCCACTTAGGTTCTTGACATAGCTAAAGAACGCTTTGTGGTTATCTTTGGAGTCATTGGCAATTTTTCTTTCGAAGCTAGCCTTGGATGATTTTATGAGGGATCATAGTTTCTTGCTGATACTAATCAGGGATGTCTTTCCTTCTTGGTATTTTACTCATTTCTGCACTAGTTTCCTCCTTCTATTGTATAGCTTGTTTATGGCAGGGGTCCACCAGACTGGTTTCCTTTTTGTGGAGGAGTGAGTCTTGGCTTTGCTTGGGATAGCACGATCCATGCATTCTTGCAGGTGCTCATAGAGTGCCTTTGTAAGGGATTCAGCAGCTTGGACAGCATTGTCTTTTAGCATGGTGGCTGTGAACCTTTCCACCTCAGTCTTAAGTAACGTGAAGTTTGCTTTTGAAATGTTTTTTCACAGTGGTTTCCTTGATTGGGGTTGGGGGCAGAATGTGGATATCCAGAGTGATTAGTTTATGTCTGATCTAACCAGCGAGTGTTTGACCTCCGGTGTAGAACACCAGTTGCCCATGTTGGTGATGACCAGGTCCAATATGTTGTCATCTCTGGTGGGGGTGTTGACCAGTTGATCCAGGGCATTCGAGTTTATAAATTCTAGGAAGTGTTGGGCAAGGAAGTTAGTACTTGAGTAGTTCTCCCAGTTAATGTTTGGGTAATTGAAATCACCCAATATTAGGGTGTTTGGTAGAACCTTCATATTTTCCAGTGTCTCCAGAAATGCGGAAAGGGTGTCCTGGGTCATGGTGGGTGATCTGTAGGAAGCTACAATTTGAATTGCATTTTTGCCCATTGTTAGTTGCACATGGATGATCTCTGAGGCATTGTGCTGTGCCACTAACCTGGAGGTGTGGGTATCCTTGATGAATATGGATACATCCCCATCTTTTGTGTTTCGGTCTGGGTTTTGTGGCCAAAAAGTATGGTATGAGTTATAGCCTGGTAGTGCTGGGGTGCTCTCTGGAGCCTTAAACCAGGTTTCTGTTACTGCACAGATATCAATGTTCTCCATACTGAGGAGTGCCTCAAGTGCATGCATTTTGAGTTTTAGACTTCTGGCGTTGAGTAGAATTACCCTCAGTTTTTGATTACTTGTGCTATTTACGGTGGTGGGTTTGTCTTTTGAGTCTTGTCTGAAAAAGGCACTATGGGGGCAACAAAAACCTTGGCCAGTATCCAAAAGCTTAAGGGTGACAGTTGCAAGCCATCTCTTGCAAAGCAACGTGGCTTATCGAGAATGTCATCCCAGGTGGACAGCTACTGGATCCCCTTTGAATAACACCAGAAACTTAACCAATTGTTATAATTGATAATTTTTTCTTTATACTGTGGCATTATTCCTGGTGAGGGCAGGATGCTACTCAGGGTCAGGGTCATACCAGCCTGGGCTACATGATCAGAGAGCTCTTCCATGTCTCTTTTCATGTAGTCCAGGGAGATACGTCTCAGGTCATTCACACCAACATGGACAATGGCATTGTCATATTTGTACTCGTTCTGGAGTGACCTGAGTGCTTGTGTTATGTGGCGGATCCTGGCGCCCGATAGGCAGCTAACTGTAACCTTCTCCTTGTCCAGCCCAGTTAGTGGGACATCAGTGTGCCTGACTATAGAGTCACCTATTACTAGTGTGTTGGGTATGTTATTTTGCCTTAAGGGCTGTGATTGCATGGCACACTGATTATGTGAAGTATGTGTTTCATATTTTGTGATGGGGTGTGGAAGTTGCTTGGGTGTCTGCTTTGGAGGTCTCTGTTTCTTTTGCAGATTTTTATTTAGAGCCTCCAAGTATGTTTTTGTGTATTTATGTGTGTTATTTGCCGGTGTTGGTTTAGTAGGTCTATGTGAGACTGGTGGTGTGTTGCAAGTATTTTCCTTCTCCTCTTGAATGTCAGTTCCAGTCTTGGGTTGAGAGAGCTTTGCCTCCAGTTTGACTGTATAATTGCATCTCTCGCATATATTAGTGTTTGGTGGTAGGAGGAGAGGGTTGTCTGTGTACATGAGGCATTTGTAACTTTGCCTCAAAATGCCCAGATTCACCAGTTGGACTGGAGAGCACACCTGAAACTGCCCTTTGGACATGCCAGAATACGCAAAGTGAGCTGTTTTACTGATTAGCTGGTAGGGACAAATAGAGAGCCTTGTCCTTCTGGACAGTATAGGGGGTCTAGTGCTAGGTTTAATTAGTCCTTGCTATGTGTTTTGAGCAAGTGCTGGGCTGTGAAATGAATGGTTTGAGTGCTTAAGTTGAAGTTTGTCTAGTTCCAAGGGAAAAATTGAAGTTCAGACTTCGTGGAGCCAAGCAGGGAAATGAAAGAGAGAGAAATTAGCCCAAAATGGCCAATAAACTAGTAACTTCTGGGCTACAGCAAGCACGGTGCACAAATTTCAGAAAGAAACAGATCAAATAAGCAGGCACAATAAGCCTTTAACCAGAAATTCCCAGCTCAGAAGGGCAGAAGCTAGCCTCTCCTTCCACAAGAGTGCAGACTACAAACGTTCTTAATGTAAAATAACTGGCCTGAAGCCCAAGTGCTTAAACCAGAACTAATCCGCTTTTAGACTAACAGACAGTGAGCCTTCAGTCAGCAATTCCCAACTTACAAGGATGTAAGCTACCTGTCCTGCCACAACAAAGCAGTCCATAAACCTTCTTAATGTAAAACAACTGGTTTGAAGCCCAAGTGCTTAAACCAAAAGGCTTAGAATAACAGTTACAATTTAATCAGGCTACTACTAAGCAGTAATAACTGCAGCAGAATAAACACAATTGAGTACTTTTAAGAAGCACAAGCAAAATAAGGTAATAAAGTGGGAAGAAACACAATTACAATAAAAGCAGACGAATAAAGTGCAATTTTATATATAAATATATATATATATATATATATATATCTATATATATATATGTATATAAAACAATAGAAAATGAGCAAACTGATTTAAACAAATTATCCAGTTAATCAGTAAAAACACTCAAAACTGAGCCCTGTTCCAGCAGTCTTCAATCTGACAAGTTCTAACCGCACACTCCTGCCACGAGGGTGCAGGGGAACCTTTTCCAAAAAAGATGACCTGGATTAGAGTTCAAGTTATACAAACAAAGCTAGATTCAGCAGGCCTGAATCTAGTCTATGCTACAGCAGACAAGGTGCACCAATATCAGAAAAAAACATTTCAAATGAGCAGACACAGTAAGCCTTTAACCAGAAATTCCCAGCTCAGTAGGGTAGTATCTAGCTTCTCCTCCCACAAGAGTGCAGACCACAAACTTTCTTAATGCAAAATAACTGGCCTGGAGCCCAAGTGCTTAAAACAGAACTAATACACTTGTAGAATAACAGACACTGAGCCTTCAATCAGCAATTCCCAACTTAGAAGGATGTAATCTACCTGTCCTGCCACAACAGTGCAGACCACAAACCTTCCTAATGCAAAACAACTGGTCTGAATCCCAAGTGCAATAACCAAAAGACTTAGAATAACAGTTACAGTTTAATCAGGCTACTACCAAGCAATAATAAATTCAGCAGAATAAACACAATTGAGTACTTTTAAGAAGAGGCAAAAGCAAAATAAGGTAATAAAGTAGGAAGAAACACAAATATAGTAAAAGCAGATAAAGTGCAATATATATATATATATATATATATATATATATATATATATATATATATGTAAAACAATAGAAAACAAGCAAACTGATTTGAACAAATTACCCAGTTAACCTGTAAAAAACCTCAGAACTGAGCCCTGTTCCAGCAGTCTTCAATCAGACAAGTTCAGGGCCTAAATGGGTATGCCTACTCAAATGTCCTCTCTGTATTAGGCAGGATGAGCTAATGAGACTAGACTAGGATAGAGCTGAACAAGTGGGAATGGTAGAAGTGTCTGAAATCAAAATATGATCTCACTGTACTTGGTTGAGTGAGCAAATGAGATGGGGCCAGGAGGAGTGTTCGAACACTAATTTACAGGAGGGGGGGCGGTCAATTCCAAAGCCACCAAGATTAATGCAGACAGGGAGAGACAGAGAGGAGCTTCCAGTTTTCAGTAAACAAATAGGCAGATAAATGCAGTGCTATTTTTAACACAATAGTCAATGAGACAATAAACAGAAAAAATAAAATTCAGTACTATCTTATAACACTGCAAGTTTGTACTTATCTCAGCTTGTAATAAAGTTGATGTAGGGTGTGCAAAAACTAACCAAACAGCTCCAGTATGCAACTATTCAGCAGAAATAATTTCAGAGATAAGGGACTAAGACTTATTTATCTTGTAGTAGATGACTGACTGCTGAAGACTCTTATCAGATGTGAATGTAGTTTCAAATATTGATGGTAGATGTTAGGCTCACAGTGGTACAGTATATATATGGAACTGGCTTTGTTTTTAGCTAATTGCTGTAGTGTACTGTCGATGAAGCAGAATAGCTGTACGTTGAGGTAGATTTGAATATGTAAATGACCATGTGACTCCTGTCCATTCTCTCATGGAGCAGAGTTGAAAAGAAGCGAGTGAAAAAATTAGCTTTCAGCTGTCCTCTTATTTCCTGTTCTGGATTATGAGAAAGCGAAACTGCACTACCCAGAAAGTCCTGGTTTGATTGTTTCTGTAAATATTAAAAGTACACTAATGAGAAGGCAGCACAGTTCAGCCATTTTGAGCATTCATATAGCTGTCTTCGTATGCCTCTGAATTGACCACTTTTATGTCAACCTTTAGCCATGGATACCTTTTGAGGGCTATATCAGCCAACATTTGATGGATTAATATTTTTCACCCTGTACTTTCTTCACTCAGAAACTTCTCTCCATGGTATACCCTTTTCTCTGTCTGTATTTGCTTTTAAGTGCCTGGTGCAAGCAGGTTTATTTTGCTCTTTATAGAGGAAGCATGACTGACAGAATCAGACAGGATCAAACACTTGCATACTTGGAGTTGTTAGGTCTGCCTTATATTCATGTAGAAGTGGGAACTTTGTATTTTTGAATTGGCCTACCTGACAATTTCTTTCAACATAAAATGCCTGTAAAAAGTCTTGGTCATCCAAAAACCTTATGCGTTGACATTGTACTTCTGAGTGACAGAACAATTTTAATGTATGCTCTCTCTTATTGAATTTAAATATTTTTCATGCTTTAAATATTTTTCATGCGGATATATTTGGCAAGAATGTAATTTTCTTCAGCTTGGAAACTGATTTCCAGCTCACATTTTCAGTGATATAGTAGTAGTTTTGGAACACCTTTGCTCAGTAAAACAAAAGGTAAGTTGCTTCACTCCTCCCCTGCTGTTTTCAGGATTCTGAATGATGATTACTTGTTCTGTTTTGCTCTTCTTTCTTGAGTGTTCAATTTGTCCTGTCCCTCACTTTCTCTAGTGACTGTTTAGTTGTCCTTGACACTGGAGTTTACTGTATCCCTGACAATGCTTTGTGTACACTTCACCATTTTATCACATTTGAGTCCCTGACTGCCAGTCATCTGACACAATACAGATTCATGCATTACCTCCATGTTTGCACTAGACATGAGTCACCCTTTCCATCAGCAGCCCATGAGTACTATCTGACCATTCTTGTGTGGAGTAGCACAGTAGGCAAAAAGACTAAGGGAAATTAAACTCTGGACTACAGGGAACAGCTCATTAACAGCTCGTAACCTTAATCATTTACACTAACTACTAGAGCTCATTCAGTTAGTGCTCATTAACATGTAATCTAAGCTTTGACAGGATTATCATATCAGACAAGATCAGACTTCAAAACAATATTTGAAGTTTATGCCCAGTATACTGATTGCAAGATTCAGTTCATTTTTTAGGTAAAGAAGATTCTGTTAGGCAGTTTCTCTGTTCAACACAGTCTGAATCAAAGTGAAACTGCTTTGTACAGTGTGAGGTAGGGCCAGGTAGCTGAGCTTTTTAATCAGATGATGCCCAATCATACCTCTGAACTGTCCAGTTTTTCGCAGAATGCCCAGATTTTTGCCTCTTATTTTTGGTCTGTTCCCCATACAGTTTGTCATTTTCTGTCAAATCACTGAGGATTGAAGTCATTAAATAATACTAACTAATGACAGGCATTTGAGTTTCAGACTCTGTATCCTTCATAAAATATATAATAATGCAAAATCTGTCATTCTATCAACTTTCTAAGTTTATAGGAGCAGTGTTTAAAATCTGTACCTATTTTTTGGGCCTTTGACTACTCCATTATTTCTGGCTTTGTCCAGATTTCTTGAGCTGAAAAGTTGAGAGGTCTGTGTCCAATCTTTTGTTCCTTTAACACCAGAATTTCCCTTGTACTTTCTAGTCACTGTCATCTGATGTCATTAGAAATTCTAGTCATTAATCTAAAGTAAAGCTTCATGTTTGTACTTGTGCCATCTTCTGTACCTCTCAAGAGTGCTGGCACAGTTTTCTGCAGTGCCAAGCTCTCTGTTATCCCTTATTTCCTCACATAATCCTGTTAGCTGTAGAAATTCTAAATATTAGTACACCACAAGTTCAAAACATAACTTTCCTCCGGCCCTCCTTTACAGCAGTTTTAATCCGCTTATATTATTTTCATTATTCCTTCTGATTTCCCATAATTATGAACTTGTTCCACTGGCTCTAACCCTCAGTTTGCTATTTCTTATTCTTAATGTTAAACATAAATTGGAGCCAACTAATGAAGATATCAAAACACTTTTTCTTTTGTATTCAAGTTAAAAATAAATGGTATCTTGAGTAAGACATCAGGGTTACTTGATGGCTTAGGCGAGATGCCAGCAATTCTTTGAAAAAAAGTATTTAAATTTCTTAATTATGTGGTCCATAATTGTGTTTGATATCAAGCCTACTGAGATTTGTAACTTCATTCTAACTGTTTCTCATGATTGTCCATCTTCTGGCTTTTCTCTATCCAGTTTCCAAATTCTAAAGTTTTGTTGCAACTCCCTGTTTGGTTTCTCTTCTCACCACTTCACCTTTGAATCCATAAGTTTCATTTCTTTCTTACAAGTACCTCACAGTCCTTGTCCTCTTTCTGCCTCATCTTTCCTTCCTATGTTTGTGCTGTACTGTGTCCCATGCTTTTAACTGTTTTCTAGAAGCACCATTCATAATCACTTAGGATGCATTCTCTTGCCTTAGCTTTCATATATGCCTCTGGTACGTGAATTAATTTTTGTTCATGGAACCCCCACTGTTGTACTCCTGATATACCTAGCATTCCGTATGGTCTTCTGACCTCATCTTCAGCCATGTTCACCCTTTTACAAATTCCACATCTTGGTTATTCCCATAAATGTTTGAGAAAAACCAAGATGCTACACCTTACACACGTTACTCATCTCTTCCCTTTCATGTTATCCAGCTTCTCCCACTTGCCCTGATTGCCTGGTGCAGTGACCCTGTTTCATCCAAAATTGCTTATTGAATTTCCTTTGTGTGTGCTATGTTATTCTTTCAGCTGTCAACTTATAATGTGATCAAGTGCCTTAATCTCCCCATCTTGTTTTTGACAAAAGTGTGTATAGCTCTAGAAATGACAGAAACCAGAAATGTATAGGAAGAGAGGGAAGTGGAATAATTCGGACAAATTCCTTTCCCCAGTCATACAGAAACTATCTCCCAGGTTATTGTAATTGGAAAAGCCTCTTTTAGTTAAAAATAAGCAGCAGTAAGATGCATTTAACTGATGAATGAAGTGGGCTGTGATAAGTTATCAATGTCACTGTGAGATTTTAAAGGCAGAGAGGCATCCCAAAAGAAAATCAAAATATATACTGTAAAGAAGGAAGTGACCACAGGATTAGTGAGATGGAGAAGACGTAGTTTAAAGTACAGCAACAACTGCTCTGCGTTTACAACTTGGTAACGTTGTATGTATCCTTGTCAGCAGAGGCCCAGGGAGAAAAGTCCACAAAAAGAAACAATATACAAAGTTTTACATATGTGTGTTAACTGTAACAAAACATTTATTTAGATAGCATTTGCTTTAGTAAATACTGCCAGAATTAAATGCTTTACAAAACATTAAACAGCAAATTTGTGTTAGCAGAATGCTAAATAAATCAAATTTGTGGTAGTGGAATACCACCATGGAAGGAAATGAAATATTTAGTAGTGTTAAATAATCTTTGCAGAAGCAGTAATTTTACAGCACTTTTGTGAATGAGTAGTGTGGAGATCCACTGGAACAACAGGTAGCATTGTCGCCTCACAACAGTGAGTTCTTATGTTCAGTTCTTGGCTGGAGTGCCTTCTGTTTGAAGTATATATGTCCTCCCTGTGTTCAGTTGAGTTTTCTCCAGATTTGACAGTTTCCTTCCACATTCCTAAGATATGTAGTGGGTGGGTCAGGGATTGTAAATTTTCTGTGTGTGTGAATGCATGCATACATATGTGATACAGAAGACAGACCTGGCAAAGTACTCCCATTTCTATCTTTGCCTTGTAAACTCTGCGGATGATGATAGCTGTCCTTATGATCACTGTAGGAGTTGTCTGTGATTTGTGAGACAGAGAAGACAGGGATGATAAGTAGGAATTGAAAAAAAATATAAGTAAAATTAGCAGTGGTTATGTGAAAATATTGTTACAAAGACTGGAGTTATCTCCCTTTTAACTCCTGACTTAATTCAGCCAGTTGCAAAATACACACACACACACACACACACACACACACACACACACACACACACACACACACACACACACACACACACACACACACACACACACATCCTAATGCCCAGAGTTCTACTGTTAATACAAGTATGTTGCTGTTACTTGTCAGACTATAAGCCACCTACTGATTTTAGACTTATTTTATAGCAAAATATTAAACACTTAACTTGGGCTAGGATTCTGCCAAAACGGAGGTGACTGATAAAAACAGGATGCCTGGTGACTGTATTCTACCCTGAAAGTAAATACTGATTTTTTAAAGCCAAAAGTGAATCTCATTATAGTCATTAAAGTACCTCCTTTAAAAAAGAACCCTATCTCCTGAGTACAGACATATGCCTGAAATACATCATCAAAAGAGGTTAATTACACTAATTCTTCAGATTATGAATCATTTTTCTTGACCCTTGCCTCACAAATTAGCATGTAATTGATCAAATGTGGAAAGGTCAGATGAATAACTAGGGCAGTAGCAAGTCAAGGTAGTTTAGGGGGCATCCATAACCTAAGCAATAAAACTATCAATGAATGATTTTCAATGAAAGTTCTAAAAATAAAATGCATGGCAATAGATAAAAGGTATTACAGCTAAAATATGTAGGTTTTTGCAGTCCATGTTAATTCATCTTTGTTGTGGTTTGTAGTTAGAATAGATGATTTCTGCAATGCAGGAGAGCTTGAGTGCTTTTTTAATCCGATATGCAGTTTATTAAACATGGAAGTTAAGCATGATGGGTTTAATTATGTGAGTACTACACCTGAAGTATAAACGTAGTCCATGCTTTTCATTGACTATGTTTAACATTGCACAGTTAGCAGCCAGGAAAGTAATAAAATATAATTTACAAATACAGTTATATGTCTTTGTTTCTCATGCCATTTCAAATGAATTAATATGTAAGCAATGCAAAGATGGGATATTATGAAACTTCCAGAATAAGAACATACTCTCTTTCAGATAATATTAGTCATTTAGCTGAATTTGTTTTAATGCCTTGTCACTGTAATGTGGACTTTATATTATGTTACTTCTAGCATTTGTTTTGGCATTTCTTAATGTTATTTACATTCATCACTTCAGTGGCTTTGGGATGGCATGAACTATCTATGACTGAAGTGCCTTCTTTTCAGAGTCTGTATATCCTTCCTGCCTGCTTGTTTTTACCTCCCCCAGTACACCATATTCTTCTCAACACCCGAAGATATACTGTTAGGTGAATTGACAATCCTTTCAATTGACTTATAAATATAAACTTATAGGTTTCTTAGATATATTGTGCATTTAATTCATAAATTTCTTTATCCTAATGTCTGGACATCTAATTGTTTTTCATAGTTATATATAGATAAATATGGTCCATTATTAATAAATCTTTGTTCATTTTGATTTCATTTCTGTAATAATATTCCATGAATACCATTAGATGTATCCTTTTTTCAATATAGTAAGTTCATTTAATTTGTTTTCTGATGACAACTGTCAAAATGTAGATTGTAATATCTATAAATTTCAAAAACTAGTTTTCAGACCAAAATTAAGATATCATCCAGAAATCTTAAATATTCAAACAACTCAAGGCCTTCTTGGTGTGGAATTACACTGAATAAATTAAATCAATATAGGCAGCCAAGGCCTCTGTCTTTGCCTTATCTACATCATTATTGGGTGTTGATTGATTAAATTAGTTCTAGGAGTCAAGGAAGTTTGTTACAAATCCTTTCAATTGCCCATACATATGTCTGTGCTGTGTGAATGAATGTGTGCACATCCTGCAGTGGGGTCTATATCACTTGATCGAAAAACCTAATTGTCAAATAACTATTTGTCGAGCCCAAATTGTCGAAACCTCACTTCATCAAACGTCCGTTTCATTGAACTTATTCACAGGGAAAAGCAGCAGTTGGCCATCATCGGGAATTTGCCCTTTTTCCCACTATAGTGCAATCTTGGAGTTGCTATATTTAGTTAGGGTTGGTGTGAGGGGCAGAGCCCTCCACTTGGCTGAGTTTTACATTTTTAGACTGTAGTGGTGGGTGCTACATTAGATGGCCATTTCTTTTCCCTGTGGGAAAGTTTGATGACAAAGACTATAAAATGGTTCCAGTCCTACCTTGATAATAGACAGCAGACAGTGCTATGGGACAGCAACCTCTCATCCCATCTCCCAGTTACCCTAGGTGTTCCTCAGGGCTCTGTATTGGGCCCCCTCCTTTTCTCAATATTTATCAGTGACCCCAACCCTAGCTTTTCCTTTAACTAACTGTGTACAATACGTAGATGATTTGACAATAATCTGCTCAGCTAAATCTCAATCCCAACTACAGACTCTAACTCAGAAAATGTTCAATAAAACACAAAATTGGTTTCTATAATGCTGCCTCCTCTTGAACCCTAAAAAAAAAAAAAAACTCCTCTTCTTCACTCCTACCTGTAAATCACTCCCAATCAACTTTTCAGTCTTATCCAATAATGGTACACTCATATCTCCCGATCCAACAACTAAACTTCTAAGGGTAACCATTGATAACAACCTGAACTTTGAAACCCATATCAACAATACCATAGAAACTGTCAACAGGAAACTAGGCTCCCTCTATAGGATAAAACCCTTTCTCTCCCCACTAGCCAGAACCACTATTGCCTATTCCCACCTTATCTCCATACTTCTTTATGCTTCTTCCATATATACTAACTTGTCAAAAAATAACCATAACAAGCTAGCCAACTCTTACAATAACATTGCCAGATTTGCTACTGCTTCCTCCTTTAGGACCCATCACTGCCATAATCTGAAACAATTAGACTGGTTAGAGCTTCTGAATCAGATTCACTTTAAACAACTCACCATTGTGCACAAAACCCTTTTCCAACCTACCAATACCTCAATACTTGCTAGTCTCATTACCCAATATAAGAACCTGTCAACTTTACACTCATCTAATAAACTACTTGTATCAACATGTAAATCTAATAACATGGCAGGAGATGCTGTGTTCTCAAATGCAGTTGGAAAGTATTGGAACCAACTCCCCCATGAACTTACATCACTGTCTTCATTTACACTTTTTAAACACAATCTGAAACTCTATCTTAAAGCCCATTGGTTATGTCCCTGTACAAATCCAGACTAATCTCATACTATATCCCAAATACCCTCTCTTAAGACCTAATTCCTACTCTGTGTCTTTTTAGATCAAGGCCTATCCTTGGCAAAAATATATCTTTTCCTAATAGAGATAACTTAAAATACCTAGTTAAATTCTTTTGCAAATAATTCTAAAGCATCCTGCCTAAGGCAGGCAACAAGTATTGTTTAAACTGTGAGCATTGCTGAACTGTTGAAACTTGAAGTATGTATTTGTTTAATAATTACTTTCTAGTTAGTCTTGTACGTAAAGTCTAAAATATCTTATCTAATGCTTGTAACATGTTTTTTGTATAAACTATGAAGATTCCTGAACTGTTTAAAATTTGTAGTATTTAACTGTATAACAACTAGTACCTGTATGTTACTAGTCTAGTAATCTCTTGGAGCTTATCTCCCCGGGACTCTACTGAAAATGGATATAAATCCAGTTAGACTATCCCGGTCAACAAATGTAAAATAAATAAATAAACAAAAGAAACAGCCATTCGATGAAGAGTTGTTTTGACAATTTGGGTTTGATAAATAGTTATTCGACAAATAGGTTTTTCGCTGAAGTGATCTAGATCCCCTGCAATGCACTGGTATTCTATTCAGGAATGTTTTTCTGTCTTGTGCCTATCGCTTGCTAAGATAAAGTTTGGCTGCTCTGTGGCCATGAACATTATAATATGTGTATCAGAAAATTAATGAACTCCTAACGGCATTGTCAAGCTTCTTGAATAAAGGAGAAACAGCACTCCAGTAACCAAATTTGGCCCCAACAGTGGTGGAGTTGCAGTCTGAACTTTTTAGTGTTGTGTTAGAAAATTGACAAAACCATACAACAGACATTTTCTGTAAATAAAAATGTGCTTTCCTTTGGTAGGGAAATTATTGCTGGGATAACATTGGGCCATTACTCAACTACTGCCCTTCTGACTGACTATCAGAGACCATCTGGATGACTGAAATTGTCTTACAAACGTTATTAATTATTACTAAGGGAAAATTGAAAATAGTCTGTCTTTTTTTTTTCTTGAATGATAGTGTGAATTTAGGGTAAAAATTATGCCTTGCGGTCTACTGCTGACCTTAACTTAAAGCAGTTTTTATATCTTAACTTTTGGTTTAGTGATTAAATCTGACATTACACAGACAAAAATGTACATTCATTAATTACTAGAAGCACTGTTTAAGTCTCAAGAGGTTGAAGTCATAGTGGTTGATACTGTAGGTGAAGCATTTTTGAAATATTCTTTATTTCTTCCTCAGCATAATTGCTGAGAGGATAGTTTTTTTTCATCGTTGGCCTATGACGTATCAAAGTAGATTTGCCAGATCAGCACTTTGAGCCTAGTCTATTGGTGCAGAATTTGACAGAAGGGAATTAGCATAAAATGGAGCAGTTTGCCAATTCTTTCACTTACCATCTAATTTTCCTGGTTACCAATGACTCCTTGTTCCCCATATATATATATGAATTTTAGTAGCCTACATCACTAGACGTGACCCTTTTGCAGTGGGTTTTTCTTTTCAACATTATTTTATGTCAGCAGTGGGTGGTGAAGGTCAGTAACGAAATGGTTGCAATCCTGCAGAGAGATTTTTATTGAATGTTCTGCAACCCCTGGCTGGCTTTCATGCTTCTACATAGGAAATAGATGCAACGTTCGCTTCTGCTGCCCTGTACATTTTATGGTCTGCTGTCTTCACATAGCATAAGTCATTTGCTATATTTCCAGCACAGGATACTTCTTTGGTAAAAAAGACCCATATTCTTTTTCTACCTAAGGTAAAAGAGAGAGCCATGTTCCTTTCCTGTCTAAATCCTTTGATACTGGCATCCTTAGCTGTACCTGGGGCAGCTCTGTTAGATTGAGGGTTAAAATGTGTATGCTAATAGGGATAGCTGAGTAAAAGTGAATTTACCAAGTGTTGTCATTCCCTTTCTTCAATGGCATTGATAATGTCTGACTTTGAATATAAAACTACGAGCTTTAGTCCTGCATAAAGTACATGCTTTGTGATTTTAAATGTAGTGTGTTGGTTGGTTATATTTCTGACTTATTGTTTTTTTACATAGATAGATATGAAAAAGAAAGGTTTGATGAACCTACTTCAAGTAGCACCATATTCATTTTGACTGGGATACCTCAATAAAATAACCATAAAATGTGTACATTTCATTTATTCTTAAGTTACTGTTGTGACTAATACTCCAGCACCAAAAGTGAAGCAATCAAGTGAGACATAGGAAATGGGTGAATTATTTATTAGCCATATTAACCAGATAGTTGCTACAATAAATAATTCTTGGGCTTCCCCATGTGGAACTCACTGAAACAGTTACTGTATTTCAGTGATCCATCTATCCACAAGCTCTTTTTCACATTTGTGCACATGAGGTCAGGGTGTCATTTCAACAGTGACAGTCATTTAGAGCCAAGCCGGGTGGTTATCCCTGCCTCTACATTTTTCAGTGACCATTGGGTACAAAATAAAATGACATCATCATCATCAGTGGCTTTATTTTAAGAAGAGTAATATGATAAATATGTATCCTAACTGTGGAAGTTTTCCACAAATATGTTATTGATAGCATTATAGACAACTGCTATGTCTTGAATTAATCAGTCATGGAGGTACGAATAATCGGGAACTTCCTTGTCTAGTACGCAACAAATTTATAAATTGTGTTAGCATATCATGCGACTTGTCTGCCCAGAAACTGTGCATCATTCATAGACAATGCTTGATAATTCTGTCACAAGTTTATCATCGAAAGTTAGCTGCCTCGCTAACCTAGAGTTGGACAGTGAATTGTATGAATTATGAAAGTTAAAACTTGCTTTCTATATGCACTCTGTAAAAGTGTGGAGCTCTCTGGAGCTGAACTAATAATGTTGTACTAGCAAACATCAGTAAAGAACAGCAGAATTAATGTGCCATTCTGCTTAGTGCATAACCACACGCCATGCAGGCATTCCCCAGGGCTCACTGTTATACATTTTAAACTATAAAGCTATAGCAGGGCATTTGAAACAAGAAATAATGTTATTAGTTCATTTCCCACTGAGCAATTCTAGATGAATTACATAATCATGCAGTGCTGACAAGAATTAATGTTATCATTTCTGTGCCCACTGAATGATTCAAGACGAATCACATAATCACACAGTGCTAACACAGTGTAATAGAAAATAAGAAAAAAGGAATAGCAGATTAACAGAATACTATATATGCATAAAACTTTAACTAAATGTTGTATATAACTAATATCTTAATTTTTTAAGAAGGAAAGGAGAACTAGTCATAAAGGAAATGCTACTACTTTATGTTTTTGTCTTTGTTCACATTCATAGAATGTACATGGTAGTAGTGAGTTAAATTATTTCTTGTAAACAAAAACACATACATTTCCATTTCCTAAGGTTTTTATTCATTAATACATTTGCTAGTTTAACCTTACTAATACATTTCCCATGTCTGCTAAATTTTAAGCATACCACATTAAACCTATTTCTCCTAAGAACACAGGAGATTGTTGAACATTGTCCTGAAGCACACTTCTTCAAACCACACAGATGGGAGTTATGATTTTACTACACACCAGAAATGTTGGCTTAAAATGAGTGTAAGGTTATGCATCACTTCTCTAACTAAGCAGGCTAAATGTTAGGCTACCATGTTCAAATTAAATAATATGAAGCTCATAGAAGTTCATGTATAAAGTGTTCAGCACACAAGGTTCACCTATGTGTAATTTGGGGATTAGTGATTTAGTAAACTGTTATACTACTGACACTTAATCCTGAGAGCTATGAATGCTACTAAAATTACTTAAGCCAGAAGACTTAAAGTCTTTGAAGCACCCAGGTGGAAAATACTTTAAAAAAAAAGCTGAGAAAATGTAGGAAAAGAAGACTGTCTGATCTAAGATTACTGATAAAAAACAGAATCTCAGGAGTGGGTTGTGGTACTGCAGGTCTGCAGTGCTATGAAGTAAATAAAATATTTTGCCACTATTTTTACATATAAATGGTTGCTTTTGCCATTCTTAAGACTTGCAAGTTTGGTGTTCTGACACATATATAGATGCTTATATATACATAAATATATATACGTGTGTGTGTGTTTATGTATATAAATGTATGTGTATTGTTGCATATATACAAGTTGAGTATGTCTTATTACAGTCCTCCTGTTGTTCTGTGGAAGGGGTGTAACAGCCATTTTTCATTGGCTCAGTTTACCTCAGGTGACTGGTGTCAAAGATATTCTGACTGGAAAGAGAAAAAATAAGCTGTTATATATGGACTCTGATTTGAGTGTGGTGGATGTGGTTTTTAAATATACATATTTTAAATCATAATGTAGAGTGCTGTATGATATTATCCCTTGTACTGAGGATGCTATTCGTGTTCTGTTCAGTAGTGCCAGTGCTACTTCCAGTCAGCCTGCAAGGACAATGTGTATTATGTTACTTACTCAGATAAGTGTGCGTGCGAGTGTGTTTGTGTGTACATGTGACTCTGCATGCATGCATATATGCACACGTGTGTGTGTGTGTATGTAGCTTCATTACCATGACCATTAAGTATAGGGGGTCGTCATTATTTCATTTAGTCATTTATTAGATTTAAGTCAGCAATCTGAAGTATGCACAGACAATAAAGTGGCCATAATTGGTGGGCACATATTTATGTGTATGTATAAGTATGGAATTGTAGTAGGCTACAGTGCATGTGTTTGACAGCAATGAGCTGAACTGTATTACTGTTGCCACTATTTGTCAATTTAACTACAGTCAGATATTTGAGGAGTACACAGTCAATAAAAGTGGCCATAATTGGTGATACACAGGCAAAACTGTGTGTGAATGTATCTGATATCTGCTTCTGTTTAATCACATTTAAATTGTTGTTGATTTGGCTTGGTAGGACTAGGGTATGCTTGAGTGAAACAAGTTGAAATCATTACTGTGGGCATTTTTTTTAAATTTGTTCATAGTCAGGCATATGAAAAGCCCAACATTGATATGGTGGCTATAACCACCTCATTTGTCTGACATAGCCTCTCTTTCTCAAAGAAGTTCTCTCATGTATTCAGAAGAGGAATTCTGTTGCTTGAAGACTAGTCTACAATATTTTTATATTTTAAATTTTGTATTTTTTATTTTTATTTTATTTATAGTATGTTTTATAGTAATACATGAACAGATATTTATGGAAAACTGTAATCATACTTAATTTTGCCCTATCATAATATAGCCCCATCTCATTTTAGTTAACTTCACCAGTTCAGTTTCTTCCTACAGTTTCTTTTCCACTTTGAAATCACCAGCCACCATTGCATGCCCACACAAGGAAAATATTTGAAAGAAATTAAGTGGTAAAAGAAAAAAAAGATGAAAGTTAACTTCATCTTCTGGATCTAATGGATAAACACATTTAAAGGCTTAATAAGCATGTAAAAAGTCTATCTCCCACAAGGTGAAGAAGATTTTTTGCTATTGTTGAAAACTCCATGTCATCAACACAGGTCACTTACAAACCCTCATTAGTCCAAGATACTGTTTGATTCTGGTAATTTCTTCTTCAGAAGATGAAGCATGTCAAGCAATATGATAAAACAGCCAGAAAAAAACAAACCAGTGAATAAAATGATTCCTGGATGTGTGTAGGTCACTGCAAACACACCCTACCATTTACTTTAGAAAACAAATAAACATTTTCATCTTGAGTATCATAAAAGACTTCATCAGATGTTGCAAAGTAACAAACCAAGGACATTTCAAATCTAGGGAACAATCACATGACTTCCTGAAGTTCATTTTTTTAAAGGGACATTATAATATTATGTTAAAACCATTCAAAAGAATCAGTATGGCAACTTTCAAAGTAAATAAACATTCAGTATTCAAACATAAAATCGTGTAATGAAAAAATTGCAAAAATATTAAAACAGTTTCTTAAATTATAGTTTCATTGCCTGTAAAGTTTTAGTTTTTAATAAACAGCTGATAGATGAAACTTCATTGAGTCCTGGGCTATTGCCTGCATTAAGCCATAACTGCCAGTACAGCACTTTCTTTTCTAATAGCAGACCCCCTGGTCTCCCTGTTGGTTTCACATTTAATTGTTCTAGCACCACAAATAAACTCATGATATGGACAATTGATAATATGTTTAGATAAGACATTTTTGTTACTTTTCTTCCTAATCTCATAAACATCTTTATATATTCTTGCTTTACATGTACTCAGTTGTGCCTACATAGAATCCACAGCAGCTCTAGTACAGGGTTAAATAAACAAATCCTTTAGTTAAACAGTTATATCTTCCTTTCACTTTGAATTGTTGATTTTTTACTATGAAATGATCAAAGCAAAGTACATTCTTGCAGTAATTACAACTACCACATTTATCCATTCCATAAATAATGTCATCTCTCACCTTCTTTTTCTGGGATTCAAAAATATTTTTGAAGGTTAAGCCTTTTCTATATATGATAAGTGGCGTATCACCCAGTTTTTCTTTTATGACCACACTGTCATTCATTATGGACCAAATTTGTTTAAAACCCACCTAACTTGCTCATGATCCAAAGAAAAAGTAGTAATAAATCTACATTTATAGTACGGCTTAGACCCAGCCTCCAAGGGCCCAAACGTCTCACATGTAATAGCCATAGTTTGTGGGTTAGCTTTTGCTTCCATTAAAATGGGGGTGTAAACATTGTTTTTCCTTTTATTAATAACTTCATACAAAGAATTATCAATAAAGGTTCCAGGGTTACCCTCTCTTAAGGAACATACTCTTAATTTTTTCACATTCTTCTATGAAGTCATTAAACAGGGTTGCCATCTATGCTGCACGCACAAATTGCCCCTTTGCTGCCACCTTATTTTGTTTGGTGGGGTGCAAACTAGTGAAGTACAGAAAAGAATTAGAATAGGTGGGTATTCTGTATTTTCTAGAAATATTTTTGGTACTTACGTATTATCGCAACCAGATTTTTGCGGTTGCGAAATTCACACCCTGGAATCAAAACAAGTGCAGGAAACACCGTAAGGTGGTGTTGTAAGTCATTACTGCCGAAGAATAAGTCTGGATTACCATCAGGAAGAAAAACAATTGCCAAATTCATCTTCCTGGTTTGCTTGCTTTACACACGCATGCAATGGCAATGCTCTCAAAGCCTTTCACTGCACTCTAATATGTATAGAATTCCAAGGCATGTGTTGTAAAATCTGTTGGTTTGCCGACTTTTTTAAAATAAGAGTAGAGATGCCAATTTCCGACATTTCTCCTTCTACTTGCAGTCATTGAATGTGGTATACATTGAGTACAGTTTTATTTTAGTACATAGCAGTTCTGACGTGTAATTTTACTTGTTTTTCTTCACTTTTCTTCGTAGTTCTTTGCCCATAAAAAGGGTACGTTGCAAGGTGTACAGTCCAGAAGTAGAAACATGCCAGACGTAAACAAGACCTTATAACGTACCCTTTTTACAGCAATGTGTACAGTGGGACTATTGCTTTGATCGTGGGTCTTAGACATACTCAGTCACAACCAGATTGTGCATGTAAGACTTGAAAGTGCTCTTCAGACTCCTTCAAGTCTTACATGCACTCATTTTACTTGAACTAGGTGATTTCCGCAACCTCAGAAATCTGGTTGCAATAATACGTAAGTACCATATTTTTTCTGTTGATATCTTTTTTTCATCGATGTCTAGGTAAGAAATACTATTCTCTCCTACATCATAAGTAAATTTTAAAAAATCTGTGGTGCTATTAATGTAACCTAGAAAAACAGGAATCTTTACTAAATTGCAAATTTAGCACGTAGCACAGTGTAGTTTCTCCATATTTGAGATGTCAAACAGTTATAAAACACCACTAACTTCATAAACTTTTTTCAGCATTTAATGAAAAGCAACTGTAATCTATTAAATAACACAAAGCTCTTAAAAGAACAGCCACCTTAGAAAGCTCTTAAAGAAACAGTAGCAACTGAGCACACAGGCTGTAAAATTTATCTAAAGTCTATAGCATATTCTTGTAGGCATTGTAAAATAAAGTGCCAAATTTAAATATATATTTTTAATTCTATTAACTGTAAACATTTGTATTCTGTTGGGTCATGTGGGAGCAGTTTTGTCTTGTCAGGACATCTTCATTAACTGAAATATTCCTAAAGGCTAGATATTGCAGCTTATGTGACATATAATGTGCAGTCAAGAATTTCTTAAATGGTCTGACATTTCAGTAGTAAAATTTGAAGTTAAAGCCCATACAAGTAAAGAGCTGTATGGTAAAAAGAACCAAGGCATTAAACTTAGGCATGTCTTATTTGAAAGGCAATGGCATATCTCCACATTTTGATTTTAGATGCTGTTGTATTGCTTCCTGCTCCATGAACATACAAAGAAATATGCACTTACCTGTGGTCATTACATGTGCTTCCAAGGCTAACTTGGTGTACATGTGATATTTTCTGCATGAACTGGACAGTCTTATTTAATGATGGCAAAGTTCAAAACAATGTAAAGGCATTCCAAACATTCATTTATATGGATCAGGGACTTTAATTATATTCGTATCAGAAATAGGGTTATCCAATATAAATCATTTGGTTTACTTGGCAGTACAAATAAATGTCATAATTGCAATGCATACAGATTTATAAAAGGTCAAAGTGAGTATGAACATTATGCCATTGACAAAACAAGCATTTCTAAATTAGTGTATTTCTAACTACCATACAGCTGGATCATTTTATTTAGCTTGATGTACTTAATGAGATTTTCAAGTTGGTAAGACTAGTGTAAGCTAAGGATGCCTATAAAGGAACAGATGAAGGGTATTAGGGATATGAAGTAAGCATTATATAAACATACTTTAAAACCATATAGTATTTTGTAAGTGCTTGAATCTGTGCAGCATGGCCATCGTGTCAGTGACTTTGAAAATTACCTGTCACTGCGGTAATAGGATAGTAAGGAAACATGGATTGTTGATAGAAGACTGGCAGTGCTCAGACAACCTAGTTTGCCCAAATCCCTGCCTTCTGGATAAGCTTGCATGCTAAATAATGTTTGCTTACTTATAAGTAGTAATGTATTATTTTTAGAGGCCACCTGAGATGGTAATTATTTTTCAGGCACAAAATATAAAAAATCAGAAAAATTCACAGTTTTCTTTTTAAGAACATATGACAGGATATTTAACATTGTTATGACATGTCACAAGTTCAGACTTTTGTTTAACGTCTTATGTAAAGGACAGCATCTCCGGAGTACAGCACCCGTTATGCTGTGCTACATTGCTAGTACTGGAACACCAGATATCTGGAACACCAGATATGGAAAGAGTGACCATACTGACTTAGACAATGATAGTGCCCTATTTGAGCGCTAGTACTGGAACACCAGATATGGAAAGAGTGACCATGCTGACTTAGACAATGATAGTGTCTTATTTGAGTATCTTACAACTGCTTATTTTGGCCACTAAGTGTAAGAATAGCATTATGACCATCTCTTGCAGTTTTGAATTTATAATTTCAGATGCCACTATCTTTTTTTTTTTGGGAAGCTACTCTTTGACACTTCCACTGTATATCTTGAAATTGTATACTCTTATACCCATATTTCCCATCATGTTATTTTATTCTCAAAACCAGAACATAGCTTTTTTAATATCTAGTTTTAATATATACGTTGTTGTAGTCTAAACAAAAACATTTCCATTAAGTCCATTACTAAGAATCAGACTATTATAAATGCTTTAGTATGTGCTGGCCACTAAACATCAGTTTATGTATTTAAGAAATATTAACTTAATGCATCTGCTTTGCATTCATAATTTTCTAGGCTGATAAATGCTGATTATGAAAGCTTACCAGGTAGGTATGGTTGGTTTGTTATGAAATGATGTTTGTGTTTTGCCTTCAGGAGAACTACTTGTATGATGTTCCTTTTTCATTTGCTGTAAAGCTACCTTAGAATATATTTTCCATATGATTTGTCTTTGCTCAACTGAGTCACTAAAAATTAATCATGCCATAAATGTTTTTATAAATGGAAGTATAACTTAAAATGCTAGCAAAAAAGAAAAAAATTATTTTTGTGTAAGAACAATCCCCCCCACACATCCCCTTGTTGGGGGAATGTTTTGGCCTCATACTCCTGCGTACAACAGAGGGGAAATGAGAACTCCCCCACTGCAGTATACTGCTCGCTGTCGCAACCCAAGTCAGTGAGATTTTGATAAACCATGATGAAAGCAAATTGAAGTAAGGCAACTTGTATGAAATTAATTGTAATAAACCGCCTGCCATGAGAATGGCGATGTTTGGGTGTGTGAACAATTCATGAATATTTTTTGAAGAGTAAGCAGTGTGTTATGTTTAATGTTAAACCGTTTGTAGCATGTTAGCTAATGGCTTTAATTTGCTCAAAAGACAGTTCTATGATTTGATTTCTGTGACCTGTATAGCTTGAAACAGTGCGTTTGAGAATTATGTTGGCCTCTCTTAAAAAAGTAGATTGAAATTTCTGTTATTGTTTTCTAGACTAATTTGGAAGTATTGGGAGAGGAATGTTTTCTCTCAAGCTTCTCTCTGAAATCCATATATATGACTTACCCAGGTACTTTGAACTTAGCACATTTTTATATAATAAAGGAGCCTTGGGGAGGGGGTGGGGGGTAAAGCCCGTAATCATATTTTTGAGTTTATTTCAGAAACTGAACTAGGTTTTTTTAGACATAAACATAGCCAAAAAATAGTTCCCAGAACTGTACACTAATGAAATGATCTATAATTATTCCAATACTTGAGTAGTAAAAATTCTTTTGAATATAACATTTGGCATCTGACCTCTCTTCATAAGCATATACCAATGAAGATGTGAAAATTGGATTTGCTTAACCTAAAAGATTTATTTTTTCCCTATGCCTTTCTTTTGGGCTCCTTGACAATAATGCACTTGAAAGATAGTCCAAGCTTTTTTTGAAGTAAGACTACAGGGCACATAATCTTACCTTTTTTTTTTCTTTTCAGTGTTGCATTTTATTTGAGAGGTCTGTGAAGCATATATTTAAAACTAAGTCACTAACCTCCAATACAGTAACATGATAGATTTTTACTTTTGTCTTAAAAAATAATGATGGTTGTAAAGCCTTTTCTGGATATTCTGTAAATATGATATTAAATGCTGCATATGCAATTAATTCCTTCATGCTTAGCACATGCAATCCACTGGGCAAGTAGTGGACCATTGCTCAGCAAGAGAGTCTGACAACCACATCTTTTTGTGCCCTCATTGGCACCATCATACAGCACCGGCCAATGGCACCTTTGCCTGTCCTCATTAGCATAGTATGCAAATATAACTTACACTGCAGCCAAGGCACTGGAGGCTGACGTTTTCTTTTTTTTTTTTTTAAAACAGGTTTATTGTTTTAACATATAAGAGAAATATCATAACAATTTTATACAAGTAATTAAAAATAGGTATTATTATAACATTCAACAAAACAACTAAAGTATTTACAAAGACATCCACTACAATCAGATCAATTAATTAAACTAAAATACCATGCTATTGAAATTAAATTTTTTTTAACAAATTTTGTAAATTATCCCATACAATATAATAAGATGTTTTTCTATTTGTTCTTGTCCTAATTGTGTTTATTTCCATATGGCACACTATATTCATAACATTTTAAATTCATTGAACGAAGGAGATGTATCTGAAATCCAATTTCTAGTTATTATTTTCCTAGCCACTGCTAGAATAGACCATAACAAGGGAAGCTTAACCTTTAACACTTTGAGGTACAGGTGTGTTGAATAATATAAGAGATTTAGAAATAATGAAATTATCTGTAAAAAGAGCCTGCAAAAATTCATTAATTGACTTCCAGTATTCTTTCAATTTTATACAGTCATAAAACATATGAGCCCAGTCAGCATTAATTTCTACATTACATCTCTTACATAAATTATCTTTATTATTTATTTTATTCATCATCAAAGGTGTATAAAAGATCTATGTATAAAGTCTCCAGACAATGGAAGATGTAGTTCTATAAGCAGATTCCAATATATATTGTTTATCTTGTTGATTTGGTGGGTCCCCATTAATAGAAGTGAAATAATTCCAGTATGAATCTACACTGTAAAAAGTTTCTTGTCTGATAATTTTATGTATGTATGAAAGTTTACCTTTATCAGAAACTTTATGTTGTAAATTTAATATCAAGTAATCAATCAGTGTTGGAATAGATTCTTTAACTGTTATAGACATTAGATCTATTTTATTAATGATATGTTGTCTAAAGGTCTGAACCTCTAACCAGCAAGTTTCTCTTAGATCAAATTCTTGTTTTAAAAAATCTAGATTTTTAACTTTATTATCAGATATCAACTGATACCAGTACTTTAGATCATTATCTATAGCTAAATGAGTTCCTTCAGAAGTAGATGACAAAAGCATACCCTGAGTATACATTATAGGAAATACAATAAAATTCCATTCCCTATACTTAGGGTGCATGAATATAAAGTTACGATAACTAATAATAATATTTAATGGGTAACAAACCATATGTTTAGGTGTAATAGGTGAAGTACAAAATTCCTTTAGTAACCATAACATGGAGTTATTTACAATCATATTTTTATGTGTTAAGGAGATTTTCATGAAGTGCATACTAATTAGCTCCCAATAATCTTTCCATTTTGTGACATATGACTGATCTATTAATAAAGTAATAACTTTTACAATAGAAGAGAGTGTATATAAATTAAAGTCTGGACCAGCTATTAGTATGTTTCTTTAATGCAATCCTAGGTCTATTAGGTGCCCATAGGAAATTTAACATTAGTGTATTCAGTTTCTTGATAATTATTTTTGTAGGTGGAAGTATTATTGATTGTATTAAGTATAAAATCTTGGGGAATATTATCATTTTAATAATTATAAGTCTCTCCTCCATAGTAAAAAACATATTATTCCAGGTATTAAAAAGATTTTGTATATTAAGAAAACAGGTATTATAATTATTATATATAATAGATTTAATATCTTTAGATAGTAATATACCTAAATAAGTTATCTGACCTGAATTGGGTACATATTTAGTAAAATCACTAATGAGAATATTTTTTCGTATATATAGGTAGTATTTTAGTTTTTCTTCATTGAATATTAAACCAGAAATACTTTTAAAATTCATCATGTTATCAAATAGAGACTGCATAGAAGAATTAGATCCTGCTGATGTAATTAGAACATCATCTGCAAAAGTTGAATTTTGATGTTGTATTTTTATCTATTTCAAAACCCTCTATGTCAGTACTGTATCTGATCAAATTAGCCCAAGGCTCCATTACTAAAGTGAATAATAGTGGAGAAAGTGGACATCCTTGTTTTGTACCTTTAAGAATGGGTATTTTTGTGAAACATATGTTCCTACCTTAATATAAGCCAACGTTCCTTTGTATAAATGCTCAATTAGATTTACAAATGCATCTGAGAAGTTTGTGCACTTCATTAAGGTAAACAGATAGTCCCAACTTACTGAATCAAATGCTGAACTTATATCAAGACTAATAAGTGTTAAATCTTTCTTTTTCCTATTTGCAAAATCTATTAATGTTAAAGTTCTTCTTATATTATCAAAAGTATTTCTATTTACAATGAAGCCTGTCTGATCTATATCTATAATGCCGGGAATGATTGTCTTCAATCTATCAGCAAAGATACCCGGGAATGATTGTCTTCAATCTATCAGCAAAGATACTCATAAACATTTTATAATCAACATTAAGTAATGAGATGGGCCGATATGAAGAACATCTAGTTGGATCTTTATTAGGTTTTAAAATTGGTGAAATAAATGTATATTGCCAAGATGGGGGGGGGTTATTAACTCAGTTTGGGCCAAAATAAAAACCTTATGTATTAATGAATATGTACTTTTAGAAAGGATTTTATATATCTCTGGTATAATACCATCATTACCCGGTGCTTTGTTTGATTTAAGCTTATTTATTTGTGTGATAACCTCTGTATATGAAATACTTTTGTCCAATAGTTTAATCTGTTGTTTATTGCTTTTATTCATGTTTGTGGTTATAAACTCCTTTATTTTATCTTTAGGTTCCATGTTAATGTTATTATGGTTAATTTTGTGAAAGTGATTTCTAAATTCATCTAGTATTTCTGGTATACTAGAAACATTCTTCTTTTTCCTTAGAGAAAAGATTTCTTTGATATGGTTTTGTTTATTCAACCTTTTTGTTTTATTTTTAAGTCTGTGTAAGTATTTGGGGCTTATTGAATAAGACAAAAACTTGTATTTCTCTAAAGTTATTTTAACTTTATGAGTTAAAATTTCTTTGTATTTCTCATTTAGTTTGTTTATTTCTTCAATAACTTTCTTGTCTTATAATATTTTCTTTATTATTATGTTTACAGGAGTCTAATTTACTTTGAATATCTAACAATTCCTTATCCCAAGATTTCCTTTTATTATTATACCATCTGATACTTTGTCCATATAGATATGATTTTAAGGCATCCCAAACATAAACAATGGAGACTTCAGGAGTATTATTTATGTCTAAAAAATGTTTTACTTCTGAAAGTATATATTCTTTATAGTCTTTTAGTTGAGTTAAGTATGCTGGTATCCTTTTGATCTGAACATTATGAGTATTTTTATCATGAATTCAAAACAATTGAATTATGATCAGATATAGGACATGAAATGATTTTGGAATTAATTAAATCTGTTACCATCTGGTTAGAAATAAAGACCCTATCTATTTTTGAATACGCTTTGTATCTGTTAGAAAAAAAGGTGTATGGTAATGATTTTGAATCTATCTGATTATTAATATCATTCAAATGATAAGAATTAGCAAAATCATTTAAATGTTTTGCATTAGATGTAATTCTTCTTTTCCTATAGTGGCAGTATCACTTTCATGTAGTATACAATTAAAGTCACCAGCTAAAATAATATCTCCTATAGAGAATGATATGATCTTATCAAGATGATGTTTCACTGTATTAATACCAATTCCAGGTATCCAATATACATTAAATAAAGTGTAAGTCTTCCCATTAATTTGTATTGTAACCATACAAAACATTCCTTTGTCATCCTGATAAGACTTAATGGTTTTAGGAATGGGCATACTTTATTCCATAAAATAGCCACTCCTCTTTTTCTGAGTGTGCTCTGAACTAACCAATACTGTATATTTGTTTGTGGCTAGTTTATCAATATCTTTTTCAAGAGATGGGTTTCTTGCAGGAAGACTAAGTTGGCCTTATGTAAATTAATGTATCTTATTAGGTTTACATGGATTATTCAATCCATTAATGTTTAAAGAAATTCCTTTTAAAGACGCTATTTGGCATTTTTAAAACTTAAGAATCTTATGATCAAAATAACAAATAACAAGATAAGTAATGTTACATCTCCTCCTTTAGGTGTACCTTTAAATATAGCTGTATTTATTGAATCTCTTATGGGATTTCGTATAGGATTCAATTTTGTTTGTAGTGACAATGAATGTACAAAATATATTGTGGATGTCAAAACTATATACAAATAACAATGAACAAGTGAAAATAATGTAAGGATTAAACCTTGCATCCAGCCTGGAGTTATAAACTCCAACTTAGAGTAGTATTTACCACTCAAGTTAACCCCCTACCCTAAGCAGCAGTACCTCGGCTACCACCTTATCAATTTAATACTAGTTATATTTAACTGAGGTTAACAGTTTTCAGTTCAATTATCTAGCAAGACAAGACTACACATTTGGTAAAACAGCATCATATAAACTAAAATAAACCTTTTTTTTTTTTTTTTTTTTAAAATAACTGTTCATACTACTATATACATCCATGTAATATAAAACACTTGTGTTCAAATAGCATTCAAATAATCTTGATGTTAGAAATCAAGAGGAGAGAAAAATAAGTTCTAACATTCATTTAAATCAAAAACTTTGGCTAATATGATTCAGACATTACATATATTAAGATGCATCTATTTTCTGTCATGTAAATGCAATTAACGGCTTCCAAAAAAAACCTTGAATTGCTTGTATATGAGCATTTACTCAAACTCATTATTGTCAATAGAATAAAATATTGTATTCATAGAAATTGTTATAAATCATACTGCATAGTTATGCAGATTCTCAGAAACACTTATATACATATATACATACACACACACACACACACACATACACATATATATATATATATATATCTATATACACATACACACACACACACACACACACACACATATATATATATATATATATATACACACACACACACACACACACATACACACATACACACACACACACACACACACACATATATATATATATATATATATATATATACATACACACACACACACACATACACATATACATATATATATATATATACATATGCATACACACACACACACACACACACACACACACACACACACACATACACACACACACACACACACACACACACACACACACACACACACACACACACACACACATATATATATATCTGATCTCACTGAGTTGTGTCCTACATTTAGCATTATCTTACTTGCTGTCCCTACAATAAATCTGTCTGCTTTATACAAAATAATGCACAGCAAACACATTTTAGTAACCAGATTTTACAACCATGCTATACTACTGCTTTAAAATATATCACATGACAATTTCTTCCAGTATAGAGTTATAAAATTATTTATGCTTGTCAATCAGATGAATTAAATGAGTTATAGTGATGTATATGTTTGGAACATAAGTTTTTAACACAGATTATTAAGCTGCTGTTAAGTAGATTTTCAAAAACACTTGAATAAATGTTTCATTTTCTATGCCTTCTAAAATAAGACATTTACTTACTACAAGAAACTGTATCATTTAAATTCATTATAACTGACATTTTATGAATTATAACATAGATATTTAAGTAATTATATAAAATAACTCACATTTAGATGTTAAAGAGTTCATTTTCCTTCACATAGTCGCATTTGTATCATTTCTATTTCTTGGTAGAGTGTCATCCCTGAATCTGTGATGTGTCAGTGTGATATCTAGGTCAAAGGTGTGACTAGCTGCTTTCAGCTTCTCTGTGAGAATTCTGAGAGTTGAAGCTTTTGAAGTAGCTCATGGACACTGTGCATGAGACAGCCCACATCCCAGATTGTCTCTCTTAACATTTTGGCGGAAACTTATTAAAACTAGTGACAAACATTCATTTAGCAGTGTAAATGCATCTAAACATGACAAAACCTTCACAATGTATTTTACAGGTTATTACAGCTTCTATGTAAGTGAAATTAAGCCCAAAATTATTAATAAGTAATAAAACTCAATATTTTTGTCCCAACTCAATTTTTTTGCAAATCTTATTATTTACTGTGTCTATATGATCAAAAGCATTTCTATATATTAATAAAGAAAGAAAAAGAGTAGAAAGTAAAAGGGTGTAAGGCAGAAATAAAAAATGTAAGAGAAATCTATAAGAAGTATATACAATGGAATATTACTTACTGTTTATATTAATAGAGTTAAAAATAAAACATATTATTTACTATTATTTAGTTCTAATTATTATTAGTTAAAGCATGACAGATTATTTACAAACAAGCATAAGCAGTGTAATCAAGAAAGTATAATTAGGAATAGCATTTGAAGAACATATAAACTTTTACAAGGAATAAATATGTTATTATTCTATTAATCATATTTTCATTACTCTTCTCTCCTGCCCTCCCTCACCCTTTACTCACAACATAATCTAATTAGAATGTCATTGCTTAAACAAAGAAAAGAAGAAAAGAAGAAAAAAAAGAGAAAAAAAAATGTATCAAATTACTGACCTTACTTCTCCTTTTCAGAAAGAGAAACCAGTTGAATCACAACTTGCCATTAAATCTCCAGGTATTTTGACTAGTTATGAAACAAAACATTTCTTTGCACACAGAGAATAACTTTGAATAAATCTTTTTCAAAATATTTGTTGCTTCTTGGAAATGCAGGAACTATATTTAAAAAGATTAATAATGAAATAAAATGATGAGAGAAAAACATAGAACAAATCATTTGTTTTTTAGTCTCTTCTTCTCTGAAGTCTTCCACGAAGTTTCAGTTGCCAGTCTCTTTAATGGACTAGCCCATTCCATTTCTTCTATTTTATCCAAAATCTTATTTTTTTTGATAAACAGTAAAGCAGAGTCTAAGTCATCGAAAATTTTAGGACCATCAGGAAGGAAGATTTTAAGCTTGGCAGGAAACAGAAGGTATGTTTTAAACTGTGCTTTAAGCTCCCTTATTAGTGGCAGAAAAACTTTTCTTTAGCTATTACCATGGAAGAATAGTCATTGTCAAAACGCACAGTTGTCTCATTAATCTTAACAGGAGCTTTAGCCCAAGCAGATTTAAGAACCATCTCTTTATCAAAGATGATAGAAATCTAACTATAACTGATCTAGGATAGTTTTTGTTAGAGTTAGTATTAGCTATAGATCTATGTGCTCTTTCGATACCAAAAGAGAATGCTTCTGGTAAGTCTAAAGTTTTAGGGAGCCATTTTGTTAAAAAAGAAGTAATATTGTTACCTTCAATATTTTCTGGCAGTCCAAAAATCCTAATGTTATTGCGCCTAGATCTATTTTCCAGGTCATCCAGCTTTGTTTGTAAATGTGTATTTTGTTTCAGCAGAAACTCAATGTTGATTTCCTCTTCTTGTATTCTATTTTCCATGTCATTCACAGCTTCTTCTATGCCTGTCATCTGGATCTTCTGTTGTTGCAGGTCTATATGTAACAAGTCTATTTGTTTTGTAGTTTTTTCTATGAAGGTGTCTATTTTAGTATCCATTTTATCCATCGTAGCAGTAAGTTGCTGGATTATAATTATCAGAGACTGAAGTTCTTTCTTGATGCAGGAGTCTTGAGAATTTGTCTTACTGGAACTCATTTCAGACTAATAAACTGACAGGAAAATTTCCAAAGTGATTTCTGACAGGAATATTGTTAAGATTTCCTTTCTTTTTTAGATATAGTTCAAGAACTATATAAAACAAACATATTTAGAAAGAAAATTACTTCAAAAATTAATTTTTTAAGTAATTAATTCCTGTCAGTGTAATGAAATTGGTGGAGCTGAAGAAATCTGCTGCTATCCTGTGTTCATCCTTGGCCACGCCCCTCCAGGCTGACGTTTTCTTGAATCATTCCACACTATAACTGCTGAGCAGGAATCAGTACATAAAATGGTGTAGCACCATCCCTAACTGCATCATGTCCTTTGCTGACCTATCTTGCACTTCACAGTACCACATTCCAAGCAGTCCTATTACCTATGCACAAGACATGTATATTAATTCCTCATTGCTTAAACTGCAGTTTATGCTGAAATTTAACTGTGCCTCTTTGATATTTGTGCATTATTTGCTGTTCTTTGCTATCTACTGTAGTTTTTGATTCCTTCTATCAGTGCAAGGGACTGTTATTGTGACTGTCTGCACTTCTGTTTTGATTTTGTACACTAAGTTGCCTTAGTTCGCACTTTGGGTGGCCCCAAAGAATGTTTTTTTTACATTAAGAAGACTTTTATATGTTACTCAGAGGAAGTAGTGAGTAATCAGACCCCTTCTTAGCTGGGATTGACTATTTGAGACCTCAAAGTCTGTGGGTGCTATTGGCTTAGAGTGCTACCTTGTTCGTTTTGTGACTTTCTCTACTTCCATAAAGTTGTTGCTTTTGTGCGACTTTGTGGGACATGTCTTTGTGTGACAAGCAACATCATGCAGTGGTGTTTGGTGGTGCCTAATATACACGCAGGTACCTTGAGCTTACATTTTCTCTGTAAAAGCCCCCCCCCCCCAGACTTGCAAACGAGATACTCCTGACTTCAAGTCTATATTTGTAAAGCAACCACATAATCCCTAAAAAAGGATCTGTTGCCATGAATATGAACTTTTCTACTATCTTCATTGCCAGATTAGTGGATATGGCCTTCCTTAGGCAATTGCATCTTGTTCACTGACAGCCAGCTAATTCTCAAACAAACTGATAAGGTACATGAGAGAGATGTGTTTACACAATGTCACTGGAGGCAAAGTTCTCATATAATATCACAACTGATGCAATCAGGTTGTCAGTACTACACACACACTGTACCCATCACTCACAGCATGAACCAGACACATGGGCACACATATGCTGACACACTTAACTGTAACCTTCTTAACCCTCAAAGACCTCCTAGACGAAGCACACATAACAAATGCTTTCAGCATCCCCTAATGCACTCTTTCAAAGGAACACACACATTGTGGAACCTCTTCTTCTAAGACAAAAAAAACAAGACACCACACAACCCAATGTTATGGGAGACTCCATTTTGAGACACACTGATGTCTCCCTTACCCGGGTAAATAAGAATAAAGTTATGGTTATTAGTTGCTTACACGCTGGTGCAGCGGTAGCGTTGTTGCCTCACAACAAGAGGTTCTCCCATTCGATTCTCGGCTGGAGTGCGGGGAGTGTCTTCTGTGTGGAGTCTGTATGTCCTCCCCGCGGTTGGGTGGCGTTCAAAAGACATGCGTAAATGGGCATGCCTTCATTGAAGGTTGGACGTCAAGCTGGCACCTTGGCATTCGTGAAAATCTACTGCCATTCATTAGCAGACCGGAGTTCTGCTGTGGCGACCCCTAACTGGGAAAAGCCAAAAGGCAAACAACAACATCAAGGGCCAAGATCTGGTACATTACACATGCACTGAACTGAACTACAAATACCAATATAAGTCATTCTTGGTCCATGTGGGTGCAAATAATCTGAAATATACTAGACTATATGAAGAGATACATCATGGAAATCTTAGAATATTTGTCCCAGTCTGGCTATGTGGAATAATTCACAGAAACCCAGTATGAACATGTTAACAGATGCATAAATAAAGCTCGGAACAAACCAAAAAGACAAGACAACCTGGTGAAATCCCAACATCAGTAGGTTATACAGTAAAAGGAAGAAATTAATTGCAAAAGTCAGGAAATGCGGTGTCCAGCAGGGAAAACTAAACAATTCAGGGAGCAAGTCACCACAGGCAAAATCCCATACTCTGATAGGCCTTTTGTATATTTGCAAAACAAGTAGCATCAGAAGTACCCAATCCAGAACCCTAAACGTTGCTTGCGACATAAATAGGACATTTTTGAAGGGACAATTATGTGTCTCAGAGAATACCTCTTCTCTAAAACAGACTGCAAAGCATGTCCATGTGAAGCTGAGTTTGTAGCTTACCCTAGTCTACTAAAGCCAATTTTGATGTAAAAAATAACTTCCCAGGCCAAGGACAACCATAAGGCCTTCTTTAGTTATGTCTGCAACCTCAAAGGCTGTACACAACAATGTGCAAAACTAATTGTAAATGGAGCTGCCTACATGGTATAACAAATTTACTGTCTGACAAATTCAGCTCAAATTTTACCACCCCAGACCACCTCACAGAAAATGTCATTGAACATAACTATCCCCCAACTATCACTAGGGATAAGGTCCTAAATGTTCTATCCAAGTCCAAGAAAACTGCATTGATGGGCCCTGCTAATATCCCAGGATGCCTCCTAAATAGCTTGAAATGCAACCTATCAGCACCACCGGAGTCACTATGTAACCAGAGCCTCCAGTCAGGCTTCATGCTATGCAAATGGAGAAATGCAATGATTATCCCACTACACAAAGGTGAGCCATCTACAGTACCTGGAAACTATGAACTCATAACTCTGACTAATCTCATATGCAAAAGCATGGAAAGAATTACAATGGAAATTATTAATAATGACATAGGAAATGTTTAGACACTGAATCCAGGGCAGTTTGGGTTTGTCAGGGGGAGATCATTCCTGCTCAACCTGGTGGACTTTTTCAGGAAGGCCATCAGGGCAATGGATGAGGGTGAAATGGTGCATAAGTCCTACCTTGAGCTGACCACGACATTTGATCCATTACCCTATTCAGGCATTGTAAACAAACTTATGGAACTAGGCATAAACTCCTATGTTACACTCTGGATAGCCAGTTGGCTCTCAGGTAGGGTACAGGAAGATAGGATAGGAGATTTCACATTCACAAACAGTCACTGGCATAGTCTCTTGTGGCTCTGTACTGGGTTTGCTGTTTGTTGACATCTTCTCAAAAGGCAAAGCCAACACCAAGAACCTTTGATTGACGAGTTTTGCAGATGGTTGCAAACTAGCAGTAGTCATAGAATCTCCCCAAGACACAAAAATCTTCCAGGAAGTGCTGACACAGACAAATAACTAGTGCCAGAGCCATTGTTTAAAACTCAGTGCCAACAAATGCATAGTAGTACCCTTTGACAAGTAAGCTCCCACTGGAGGCTCCTCACAAAAAGAATACTGGCTGTGTACAACATGTCCTGTATGGATCACCTCAAAGCCCTTTCCTTATACTCTGTATCCTACAAATCATTGAGGGGCAATCTATGCATGACATACAAGCCAATCATTAGACCCCCTCTGACAGAACTTTTATATATCTGCAAAACAAATAGCATCAAAACTAACCAATCCAGGGACCTAAACCTTGTTTGTGACATAAATAAGCCATTTTGGAAGGACAAGTATATACAGTATCTCAGAGAATACCTCTTCTCTCAAATAGACTTCCCATCCATATGAAGCAGTGTTCATAGCTATTCAAGCTTAACCTGGACCATTTGATGGGAAATTGGAGATTCACCCCAGGTCTGACACCTGTTTTGCTAATGGACAGAGGCAGTCTGTAAATGCTTGACCACTGATGCCTCAGCTTTCATATATCCCATAAAATAACCTCTTTCACAGCAAGACCTGTTTGGTACATTTGGGAAGCATGGTTAGATTTAAAATGTCCCTTGTGATCATTATCCTAGAACACACCTTTTAATCTTTGAACAAACCAATGCTCTCTATATAAAACACTAAACACTAACCTTCTTGGCAGTAAAAGATAAACTGTAAGATTTCTGCCAAAATAGCACCGCTTCCTGTAGAATGTACTCAAAGACATGTTGTGGCATTATAGTTTTCCTTGCCTCATAAGATAATTAGTCTTTGTTAATCATTGCCCTAGTTCTTTGAACTTCCTGTTACAATTGCTTTATGTTTATGTCACATATTAATAAACACCTCCATCATTTTATATTCTGCTTGTACCTGAAGAAGACTGTTCCATAAGTTCTCAACACTGTGTGTATAAATGTACTGCCTGATATTACTCCAGATCTATTCCCCCCCACTGAATTTTACTTGTATCCCCTTGCTTTATACAGCTCCTGTAGAAAGAACAGTTCTCCTTCCTGACTTTGAGGGTTGACCATACAGGGTGCATGCCACAGATTAGGAATCAGCACCTAGTGTGTAATTTTATTCTACACTTGGCTCGTTCTCAATTTGAGTAACAGTGGGGTGAATCTATGCACTAGATTACCATTTTATCTGTAGCACCTATGCTGCTGGTCCCACAGGGCACAGTCAAACTCCATTAAACATGCTGACTATGAATCATGGTACATTCTTACTACATACAGCATAGTACAGCTCAAGTTTATGGGACTACACACAGTGTTTATGAATACAGTGATCAAACCTTAAACAAATCAAGTATCTTATGAACTTTATTAGTAAGAATATGCAAATAAATGAACAATGGATGAGTTGAACACTTAGTCATGTTTACACTAATGTTTCATCCAGTCGTAACTCTTTGTTTTATACTGGCCAGTAAATTACAAAAATGAATTTCTTAGTGAAAAATGAGCAGCTAACAATGTCTGTGTCATGACACTACTTAGACTCCTACCATCAGCAACAATTCTGTGTGTGCAGAAGTAAACTTGTTTTCGATACAAATCAATTCCATTAGCATTATTCCATTTTGGAGATACAAGAATGTGATAATTAGGCATAATTGCATAATTTTATAGTTAGACAGTTGTAACGACATCTAAAGTTGCACAATTTCTATCAAGTAGTATCAATGCAGTGATTTTTTTTCCATCATTATGTACGTTTTTATTGGTAGTATATGAATTGCATTTGGTTCACTTCAAGCTATTAATATAAATAATAACATACAACATGTATCCACAGACAAACTGGAAGAAAACATTTACAATATATATGTGACTGTCCACCCCATTTGGGTCATGATCATTCCTTAGCTATGAACTAATTGGTTATTCAACATGCAATTCAACAGTGCTTCCTTAGGGAGAGTGGTCTGTCCATTTTCATACAGTCATTATATTAATAATTTATGACCATTGCAAAAGCATATTCAAATATTATGCCCACTAGATTCAGACAAGTAATTGTGACCTCATTGTTTTTCCCATCCAGCCAAGACAGAACTGGTTTGAACTCTCGGTTACGTGCACAGTATGGATAATGTAGTAACATTTAGTGGGCCTACCCTCATTATTAGTCAGTCATTGCTGAGCAGTGATTCTTGTAGTTGCACAACTTGTGCAGTCGTGTAACAGTGTCATCTTCATCAGCCATTTGCTAAGCACACCAGTTTCTGACAGAGAGAAAACATTACCCTATAGAGCACATTGTCCACCTTGCTTGAATATGTCTAAAAACAAGTCTCTCCCTTTCCAGTGCAGGTTACCAACTTCATTGCAGATCTGAAGTAATCCAGTGCACAGTCAGTAATGTTCAACAAGACTGGACAGCAATGCTGAATCTTCAGGATGTTTGTGTCACTCTAGTTCTACCCAGTAACAAAACCGTCAGGGATTGTTGTTATAATTACAGCCTTTGCCTACTTTGTTAATCAGAATGTTGATCTGATGCTGTTCTGGCTGAGTTTATGTTTCCTAGGATGATCTTCATTTAATCACAACTATAGTTTGCTTTTAAAACATGAAAAACACTCTTTTTTTCCTAAAACTGATTTACCAACATTATTACAGAATTAAAAAAGGGAAACATTTTTGGGAAATGTGACTTCAGACTCAGAAATTCAACATGCGGCTCTTCTGCATGTGTATACACATCATAGCTATGGGGTTGGAATGATTTGCTGTCCAAATAATTTACTACAGAATGTCACACTGCTTCACAGGTCTAACCCTGTATTGAGTATCCACAAATAGATCCACATGCTCATATTCAACACAAGAGCTGCATTGTTTTGTTTAACTAATGACTGTCATTGTTTTTGATGTACGTTTTGAAGTAAAATTTTAAATTAAATCCAAATCTCTGTGTGATCATTGTAAGAATAAAGAGCAAAATAATATATACATTGAGAAACATGAGCACTATTTTATGTCAATTAGGGAGAGGCAATCAAGTAGGGATACAATGATATGTTTGGGAATCCTTGGGCCACTACCCTGCCTATGGTTCCATTTGCCTATGATATGGCTTTGCCTTTGTTTCTATTCTGATGTCTACTGCTAGTAACTGTCAGCTACCTCCTAGATCTGGTACTCACATTCACATTCCCCAGCACCTGCTACCACTGCCACTAACTGAGAACTGCCTCATAGTGCTTATACGTCAGCACAGTCTCTCCATTCAATGCCCACTGACATTAAGTGAGAATGGCTTAATGCTAGTAGCTCCATCTTACCACATTAGAATGCACTGTCACTGAGTGCGGCCTAGTACTAGTATCTCCATCTTACCACATTAAAATGTACTGCCACTAACTGAGACAAGCCTAGTGTTAGTCCATCCTACCACATTAGAATGCACTGCCTTTAACTGAGAGTGGCCTGCTGCTAGTAATTGTATCAAATCACATTAGAATGCACTGCCAGTAACTGAAATGGCTAGTGCTAGTAACTTCAGCTTACCACATTAGAATACAGTGCCACTAATTGAGAATTGCCTAGTACTAGTAACTCCAGCTTACCACATTAGAATGCAGTGCCACTAACTTAAGATTGCGAGTACTAGTAACATCATCTTAGCACATTAGAATGCTCTGCCACTAACTGAAAGCAAGTTCTTGTAACTCTGTCTTACCACATTAGAATGCACTGTCATTAACTAATAGCACTTGGTGGTAGTAATTCTTACCACATTAGAAAGTTCTGCCACTTACCAAGAACTAGCACTTAATGCTAGTGCTTGGCATTTTAGTTCCTCAGTGTACACAGTTTATTAAATGGAAGCTACCTCCTTGTGCTGTAATGTCCCACAATCCAAAGCAGTATTTACTGCCATCAACTGACAGCTGCCTTCAAGCTAATTTTGTTAGATCACAGTTAGATGTGCTGCTATAGGCCATTTCTTTGGCAATACATTATCATTTGACCTAGAAAGACTTATTTTTGATAAGCCGTTGTGATGCTGTGCTTGGTTAACAGAAGATATATTCAAGTTGTATACCCTAACAGCTGCTGCTTTGTAGTCAAGTCTGACACTTTCCACAGTGTAGGAAGAAAAGCAGCTGTGAGTCACTTAAGCCTTCCATCGTACTCAGCTACCCAGCAACCTTAACCTGCTGCACAACATAGTGTACTAGAGTTGCAGCTTTGATATACAGTGACAGGGGTGTAAACAGTGGACTCCTTTTCATAGGTGCTTACTGCTGCTCCCCAAACCTACCTAGCATTAAAAAAATGATGATCTCACTCAAGCTGTTCTCCCCCAAACTTAATGTGTGTATCAATTCCAGCTGCTCAGTCAAAAACTATTATAGGTATTGCTTTGAGATTTGCAATCCTCTGTTTAGGCAAGCTTGTATACATGTTGTTAGAGGCATTAATTTTGATGGTTGTAGACATAATATGGCTTGATAAAGCTCCAGTGTATCTTAACATGTTCAGAAAAAAAATGTACTCTTTAGAGTACAAAGAGTATGTCTGGCTACACCCTTGCCAACTAACTGACTTGAAATTGGTGTTTGTATCACATGTTGTGATTTCTGTGTTGTCATACAAACAACTTTTCTTAACTTTTTCATGTATACATTTCTGTCATGTACTGTATTCATCCTGTAGTGTCTTTTTAAGATGAAGCTAAATTCTGGAGTACTACTTAAAACAATTTATTTTACCTAATATTATTAGAACATTCTGTACAGCTCCTTTTCACTAAGAGTGTTTGCAGAGAGGGAGAATATCATAGATATTAATCATTATTCTTAAGACTTGTTCATTTGACGTGATAAAGACTACATTAGAGTAGTGATTTGTATTGTTGTTGCTATAGGTACACTATAATATAGTACATTGCATAGAAAGCTGAGTGCCTTTGTAGCTGACATTCACTATATGCTTTGACCATATTCTCTGCCTGCATTATTTCTTGACATTAAATCTATTCAAGATTTTCAATTATCCTGTGCATTAAAACTGCCATATTCACCTGAGAAACATCTTAAGAAGATGAGCTGAAAAAGCTTGAAGTACAGAGAAAGCCTTTTCAGAATGCTGATGTAAGTATAATAGCATTCCGTGCTCAGAGAAGGATACAACCGAGTAAACAATGCTGCGGAGTGGTGTTATACTTGCAGAAAATAGCAGCTTTCTTTGATGATGATGTGTTTAAGGAATCATGCTTCCATATGTATGGAGCTTTTCTTGCTTTCTGCTCCATTTCCTTCACACACCTTTCTCCTTTATTGAGGCTGCATTAGCCACATGTAGAGGTGCTCTTGGTGAATAATGAAGGCAGTTGAATAGATCTTGCAGTTCTTAGTATTTATTCTAAAAGTAACATTTAATGTAATTTGCAAGTTTCTAAATGCAAATTGGTACATTTGTTAGTCTCCTTTTTCTTCTTGCCAAATCAATGCCTTTAGAAACATCACATGCCTACTCCAAGGTTCCATTAATGAAATGTGACAGTAGTACCTGGATCAGCATATTAAATATAATCAGAAAAAAGTGATGAGGGTATTTTCTAAATTTGTACTTTTTCATATTTACACACACATCTCTCTCTCTCTCTCTCTCTATATATATATATATATATATATAAAATATATAAATCATCTCTAAGAATGAAGGGTGAGTAAATCTCTGTTTGCATTAATTGTATGAATTATTTACTGTATGGTACCTGTCCTACTGCCTGCCATTTTTCATATGCTTTCTACTGTCCTTTATATGCTGGTGTCCCTCCTGCATCATCTAGCGATAAATAATGTCAAGATCTGACTATCCTAGTATGGCGCCATCCACACAACAAAATGATACTTTCTCCTGAGCCTTCTGTGTACCGCCTTTGTACAGAATGTGCAATGATATCACTGTGATTCATGAGTGTGTGCTTCCATTTATATTTTCCCAGTTGTGGACCATTCTCCTACATTCCCCGTTACTGTTGTTCTGCCTGATCTAGAAGCCTCAGCAGGTGTTTCGGCTGGGTCAAAGGAGCTCCTTCCACCCTCCCCACTGAGAGAAGGAAAGTACCACAATGCCACTTGATCTTTCCCCCTACAACTGGTTCTCTTACCAAATGTAAATCACTCATTCTCCAGATGGGACTCTTCCCTTGGCCCAACAGACCAACTTTGACTCTCTCTATATGTTTGCTATGCTATATTCTACCTTTCAAGATTTTGGGTTGAACTTCAGTAAGGTTACTTAAGTTCATAATGTCTACTATCTAGGTTCAATTGAGGACTGTTGAGTCATACCTCAACACCAGCCCTCCCTTTTTATGCCTTAGAAATAAGTTCTGGTAACTATATTGGGTACACCACAGATTTACAGTGAGATAGACAGTCACTATTTTTAATAGTGGGTGAAAAAAACTTGTAGATCATTATATTATTCCAGCCTTATTATTTGCACGGCCATTACAATCAACAATATTTAAGCCTGGTGTTAATGACCCCATTCTTGGAAATAATGTCCTAGGTCAGAACCATGTTGTACGATATGTACTGATACCTTATAGACATATGCTTTTTTGTAAACATGCATCATATTAATCTATGTGTTTGTGAAGCCATATTTTTCTTCCACAATGATCTGTGCTCTCTACTGGCCACAAGTTACCTTGGACAAAACATGTGGTAATGTAGACTGGAAAAATTCTCATTATTATGATCTTTAAAGAAAAAGGAGACAGGAGAGTTTCTGCTGGAAGAAAAAAGATGGAGTTAATCAGTCTAATGTGAAATTTTCACTAAAAAGCTCCAGGATTTTGCACAAAGGAGCATCTAAAGATGATTTCTTATTTCTTGTGTGATGAGAATCTTAAATAATGCAGCTGAATCTGAATCCTGTAATGGAACAGTACCCAATCGCTTAAACCCTCTCTGCAGGGTTTTCACCCCTACACCTTCTTGTTTAACATAATCAGTCCCAAGGTTGTTGCACCATAGTAAAAGTCTAACTTTACTGTATATCTCTCTTCTGAAGAGTACATTTTCATACGTGACGTGACCGGCACACAAGCTTCCATCTCAACATATATATATATATATATATATATATATGTACATATATATATATATATATGTACATATATATATATAGATCCCTATCATATGATAGAAACCTCATTTGAGTGAAACTCATTTGACTGAGACCATAACACTGAATTTTCAAAAGACTGAAAAGTCACTTGACTGAAACCCATAATACTGAATTTCAACATACTAAATTGTAAACTGGACCATATAAAACCAGGCTTGGTGTGGGAGGCTATGTCATCCACACCCCCAATGTTGAAGCTATGGCCCCACACCCCCAAAAGCCCCCCACACCCACCCTAACTATATATACTAATTCCAGGATTGCACTACTGTGGGGAAAAGGGTACATATTTGCTAATGTGTACATACTGTTTATGTAACTTCTATACATACTTGTTTTTGTGTACTCACTTTTGTTACAATTTCTTCTGTATATTTTGTACTATGTCCTGAATTTATTTTATTCTTTCTTTTCATATTAACGCTGAGTAACCTTTATTTACTCTTGACCCAGGTCACAGCAGAAAAAGGTCAGTTGAACAGCCCACCTATCTGGTTATCGAATTGTAAAATAAAATAAAAACCTCTCATGGGCAGAATAATGATAACAAAAAATACAGTAAGACAGGGTTTTGAGTTAACATACTACTTCTCAGAAGAAAATAAACTTTATATGTAAACTGATCACGTGTACTAATGATGTGAGGAAGAAGGTATTTTACAATGATCGCTGTGTGAAGAGATTGTTTTATTAATTTCATGTCTGGTTAAGACACTTGGTGTCTATGGTACTGCTATATTTTATTTATTTTAATAGAGTGTGACAGTCATATTCCAGCAGAAAATGCAGTCACTCAAGTGTTAAGTCACTGGATTTTTTTTCTGTTAGAAAATGCTCATTTTACAATGGGTATGTTGAGTGGGTTGCCCAATCAGTATGCATGTGTATGAATAAGAATGCGCCTTAATTGTATAATTATTTTCATTGCATCATTTTCATTATCTTCATTACAGCACTTTTATTTGCATTTCATCTTCACGATCATCTTCATCATCGAGTCTTCATCATTCTCATCTTTATCACCCCATCTTCATTGCCATGTTTATAATCATCGTCTTTGTCAAAGGAAAAAAATTCAAAGACCAATACACGTAAGGTTCAGGTTAAGGCACTTTTAATTCTTGCAGCAAGGTGACAAAAACATGCAAAAATACAGAGTTTGTCTGATTAGTCACAGGAAGTAAGCCATTCTTATACTGTTTTACAAGACATTGCCTTCTAAGCTGACGTAATCAAGTACAAGCCTACAATATTGTTTTTACAGCAGATGTTGTTCATGATTTTCTGCTGACATGACATTACATTACTAGATGTGTGAGAAACTTTTTGAAAAATAACATGGCCTTGGAGACCACTAGCCAGCTATAATTATTTCTACAGTACTGTGTTACATTTCAAGGTACTCTGCTAATTCAAGCACAAAGCAAACACAGATTATAGCTCATATTCTTCAAGCAGTCTTTGTTCTACTTATATATCATTTCTGCAGCTGTGTATGTTCTCATAGCACAAACAAAGCTAATTGTCTAAGTTTAATAACATTATAGAAACAGTATTGTTCTATTCATTATTTTCCTAACCTAACTAAGCAGAAAATCATCTGCTTCTCAGTAAATTTCCAAAGGCATAAGCAAGGTTTCAGCTGTGCTGACAAAATACAAGGTCAGAAAGCATTCGCAGTTTATATGGATTTATGCAATATGAAATAGAATAAATGTGTTAACCCTATTAGGTTTTTAAAAGCACTAATACACACATTAATACATATTTTTCTAACATTTCCCCCCTATTAATACTTTTATTCTACTTTCAAAAAGCATAAACAGTTTGTTTCTTCTTCCAACCTCTTCCACTCGGGATTTACAGTTAAGAGAGTCATTCAGTTTAAACTTATGAAAGTGTTTCAGTCTTCAAGCAGTTCTTCAAACTCAGTACTTTGATACAAGGTTTCAGAAACCAACATGTCAATAAAATCTATGATCAGTCTTTTCATGCAGGGGATGCCACAACAAACACACACTCCTAACAGGAGCATTCCCACACAAATGGCAATCAGGATGTTCATTAGGATGGTATCCCACCCCCCAAACCATTTCTGGAAAAAGTCCGTTAGAGGGTTTGGGCCTGGTTTAGTCATGGCCGACACTTGTTGAATTACCTCAAGGTGGTTATCTATCTCATGCTGATTGTCAGGAATGTAGGAACAGCATTCTTCTTGGATTAAAGTGCAAGTACCACCTTTCGCCGCTAGGGTGAAGTCGAGAGCCATGCGGTTTTGAAGCACTACAATTCTCATAGCATTCAGTTCATCAGTTATTAATTCGAGAGCGGAAAAAGTTGCATTGCTCATTACTTCAAGGAGTTTAGACAGTTTTCTCAGCTCCCAAATCGATTTTACTGCTCCATATGCTAGTAATATGCCTGCCCATGATATAACAGAGTCACTCAAGTCCATATGTGTCAGTTTATTGCTCATGGAATGATGGTTTTTCCAGCCCGCTTCAATTTATCCCACTGGATTCTCAGGTTTCTTAACAGGTTTCTGGGTGACCTCTCTGGCATTTCGAATTTTACCTCGAGGCAAAACTGCAGTGTGTCGTATGGCCGGAACCAGGTAACCCAGAAAACAACTGCCAGACAAATCCTCAGGTAACCATTTGTATGCCTTTTTGTCACACACAAAATAACAATCCTCTACCTTAGTAGTAACTTTGCTGCTGACATACGCTTGCCCTGCATGAAACATTTTCCTATCAATTATAGACAGTTGCTTAAAAAGAACAGAATTATGTTGTACTTCATTAATTTGTTTTATGCATCAAGTCAATAAATGAATCATAGTCTGTATTACAATAAGAACCTGCATTATTTGCTTTGGTGTAACATTTATAAGGAACAATCACATTGCAATTGCTCCAACCCACCTGAACAGTATCATTTTTGTAAAAACACACATTTCATTTCTGTGGAACAGACAAGTGCAATGCTATTTTATCTTGTGATTTAATAGTTGTGGTATCATAAATCAAGTTTTCCCAGGTCTCATTGATCCCTAGGGGGACTGCAGTCATTAATATTCTCCTGTATGCTGTCGGTAAAGCTGTGCAGATCCAGCAATTCGGAACATTAAAAGTCTCAGCATACACATATTTGATTGCTTGGTACGTGTTAAAGTTCGGGTGCCAGTCTATGAGTAACGCATCACGCTTATTCAGTTCAGCTTGTGTGGCTGGAAAAAGGAAGGGCCACAGCAAAAAGATTATTGTCATCAATATAGTTAACAGGATGATCATGCAATATTTCTGTGGCTGTTTTGCATTCCTGTTTGCTCTGGATTTTGGCATTTTTGTTCTTGTTGTGTAACAGTAACAAGATTTTTGTCCAGTTCAAAGTTTTTGACCAGTTTGCAGTGTGTCAAGTGGATCCAAGATGCTCGCTCCACAATCTTAACTGCGGTGAGTGTTGACAGTAGCACTTGGTACGGGCCCTCCCACTTCGGTGTCGTCCAGTTCTTCTTTTTGATGACTTTCACCCAGACCCAAGTGCCTGGGGCCACTGCTACTTCTGATGGTCTGGTTTGTTATTTATCTGAAACAGAATTTAACTGCAGCAAATGTTTAGAATTCAATAACTTCTGCATATACTCTGCAAGTGTACAGTCGGCTTCTTGGTCCGCGGGCATGAGAGGTTTCCACTGAGGTATATAATATGCCCGCCCAAACAATTTCTCAAAAGGAGTCAATCCTTTTGCATTCAGAACAGTTCTCATGCTCAACAGTGTCAGGGGCAGACAGTACACCCAATTTCACTGTGTATCTTCTATAAGCTTCCTTAACTTAGTCTTTAAAATTCCATTGCGTCTCTCTACTAATCCTGCAGATTGAGAGTGATACGCACAATGATTCTTTAAAGAAATTCCAAAAAATCTGCCCAACTGTTGTATGGTTTGGTTTACAAAATGTGTGCCATTGTCACTGTAGATCCTTTCCGATATGCCAAATCTGGGAATGATTTCTTTAACAAGGGTTTTTGCAACAGTAGCTGCATCTGGATTTTTAGTCGGAAAAGCTTCCACCCATTTGGAAAACATATCTACAATGACAAGACAGTACTTCTTGTTTTCGCATTTGTTCAACTCTATGAAATCCATACAGATAGTATGAAACGGATACGGTGGTGTAGGGGAAACTCCCTTGCTTAGGTTTTAATGCCCCTTGTGCATGATGTTTATTACAAACATGACATGACGAACACAAATTTTTAGTATAGTTTATGAATCCATATGTTGTGAACACTCGGTTCACTAACTGTACCATCCCCCCTGTTGAGACATGGCACTGCCCATGGCTCAATATAGCTGCATATCTAAACAAGTTAGATGGCAATATTGGTTTTCCCTCTTTGGAGATGTACAGCCCTTTCTCGAGAATTGCTCCTCGTTTTATCCATCTTTGTTTCTCAACTTGCATAGTAAGTGTCTGCATTGTTTTCAACATTTCTAAGTCTAAAATCTCGGAGGGTTGTAATTCCTCATTCAAAAGAAATACTTCTGAAGCTGAAGCTGCCTGCTTTGCAGCTGTATCAGCTCTTGCATTACCTTTTGAAATTCTATCCTGTTACTTGGTATGAGCTATGCATTTACAAATAGCTACTTTCTGAGGTAACTGAATAAATTCTAAAAGATCTAAAATAAACTGTGCATGATTAATCGGTTTGCCAGTAGATGTTATCATTCCTCGATTTTTACACTGTTGCACAAAAACATGTACAGTAGAAAAAGCGTACTGGCTGTCAGTAAAAATGTTCACACATTTACCCTTTGCTAAAGTACATGCCCGTGTCAAGGCAATTAATTCTGCTGCCTGTGCAGATAAACTGTGTGGTAAAGATTTCGCTTCTGTAATGTCTGTGTCAGAAACTACTGCATATCCTACTAGGTTCTGTCCTGCAGGACCCCTTTTGCATGAGCCATCCACGTAGTATGTCACCTCGGCGTCATCCAAGGGAACATCCGTAAGATCTTTTCTGGGCAGTGTCTTTTGCTCAATCTCCTGCAGGCAGCTGTGCAGTATGCCATCTGCAGGAGTTGGAAGCAAGGTAGACGGATTCAAAGTCATGCATCGTTCAATTGTCATATGAGGTTGGCTCAACAATATAGTCATACAGGAAAGATGTCTAGCAGGAGAAAGATTTGCTACTTTTTCTTGCAGTAAAATAATCGTGACTGCATGAGTCATTCTCAATGTTTGAGGGTGGAACAACACTACTGAGGCCGAAGCCTGCACTGCCATTGCAGCTGCGACTACTGCTTGTACACAGTGGGGTAAAGACCGCGCCACTTGGGCCAGTTGTGATGAATAATAAGCAATGGGGCATTGCTTGTCCCCATGCTGCTGTGTTAACACTCATGTCATATAACCTTGCTTACAATCTACTGTTTGGAAAAAACGTTTATGATAGTTTGGTAATCCTAAAACTAATGAGGATGCTATCAACTGTTTCAATTTGCAGAAAGCAGATTCTGCTTCTGGTGTCCATTGTAATAAATCTTGTGCTGCCATAGGCTTCTTGTATATTAAGTTAGTCAGAGGTGCAGATTCCAAGGCATAGTTTGGAATCCAGCTCCAACAAAAATTGGTCGTACCCAGGAAGGACATCATTTCCTTCTTGGTAGTGGGTTTTGGTGCTTGCAAAATTGCTATTGTTCTGTCCTCATCTAATGTTCTACCCTCTTTGGATATTACATATCCCAGGTATTTAATTTTTTTCCAAAGCTGCAGTTTATTTTTGTTTGCTTTATGTCCTTCAATGGCTAAAAATTGTAATAGCGCTATAGTGTCTTCTTTGCAATCTTGCTGGGTGGGGAACGCCAGCAGGATATCATCAACATAAAGCAAAATCTGACTGCCTCTTGGTGGGTAAATCCCACCAAGTTGCTTGCCATCTCTTGTGAGAAGATTGTTGGACTTTCACAATATCCCTGTGGTAGTCGCGTATATGTATACCTTTTCCCCTGAAATGTGAATGCAAACCAATGTTGGCTGTCAGGGTGTATTGGTATCGAAAAGAACGCATTGCTGATATCTACCACAGAAAAATATTTCTGTTGAGGTTTTAAATCGTTCAACAGGGTGTGTGGATCTGGCACCGTAGGTGCCCTTGGTATTACTGTGTCATTTACAGCTTGTAAATCTTGGACCATACGCCATTCTCCATTTGCTTTCCTAACAGGAAATAAGGGTGTGTTGCATGGTGAATCAGGAGATTCCACCAGTACTCCTTCCTTAAGTAAAGCTGCTATTATAGGTTTGATTCCTACCTCTGCATCTTTTCTTAAGGGATATTGTCTTTTCTGTGGTCTAAATGCTGATTTTGGCATGATAGTAACTGGTCCTGTATGAATAAGACCTGCATCTGATTTTCCTGTTGACCAGAGAGTTTCTGGTATGCTTTGTAAGGCATTTTCTTCCTCTTTCAATAAGAGTGCTAATCAGCTGTCCTCGCTAGACTGCAAGTGTACAGCTGGATGTGTCTGTGTTATCCAATTTAACTTCTGCTTCTGTACTCTATGTTCTGACAGTTCTAACTGTGTCTGCTTTTCCCATCTTGTGACTGTTTCTCCTAAGTCTGCCCATTTTACATTCTTGTCCTTAGTCAAGCTAACATGTGGTAATCGATTAGATTTATAAAGTGCAAAGAATTCCTGGGGCAATGAACAGCTGACTACACTGTTCCCTTCTATGTCCCAGTACAGATTATGTAATACTAATCTGTTTGCACGGTTTCTAAACAATTCTTGCTCATATTCCTTGTCAGGTCCTGGTGTGCTACAGTAATACAAAGTACAGTGCAACAAATGCTGTTTATCAATGTCAAGGGAGGGGAACTTGCTGATGGCTACGTTCATCAACTCCTCGGTCACCGCCCCTGGACCAGTCATAATCAAGTCCTGGCTGTACCAATAAAACGTTTTACCCTCCAGTTGCACTGCAAAGGTGTTAATTTGTTGCTGTGCTTCCATACCCTGCATAGTCGGAACTACTGCTATACCAAATAGCTGCATAAGGTCTCTGCCCAAGAGGTTTACTGGGCATTTTGCAGAAACAACAATTTTGCTTTTCTGGGTCAATCCTGAAACAGGATCAGTTATCACAATATTATGGGAGAGGGGCTCCCAATACAGCTGCCCATTAGCTGCTTTCACTAATATGTAATCAGGTGATTCTGAGTTCTCTGGTAGTTTGGAGGGATGTACCAGGGTCCGTGAGGCCCCTGAGTCACACAAAAATGTGACTTCCCTTCCTTCTACCAGAAGTGTGACTTCTTGTTTTGTGTCTGCTAAATAGAGCTCTAAGCTCAACAAAGCCAAATCCAATATTTCATTTTCTTCACTATCCGTGACTTCCTGCACTTCCTCTGCTCCCTCTATCACATTCTCATTTGTCCTTTCTCCACTATCCCCTTCTAGTGATTCCTGACTACCATATAGTCAGTCCTCACCCTCCTTATCTTCCATAGTTGCCTTCTTGTTTTTCTTGCAATCCCTTGCCAAGTGTCCTTTCTTACCGCATTTAAAACACTCACCCCTTTTCTTTCACCCTTCAAAGTCCTCTGATCGTTGATCAGATTGTTTGTTTCCCTGGGCATTTCTCTTGCCCTTTTTCCCAGACTGTACTACATAAACTTCTGCTCCATCTTCTACAGAAAATACTTGGGCTTTCTTTTTCTTTTTGCTATTAACATGCCTTTCGGCATGCCTAGCATATTCAAGCAATGACTGTAATCTGCTTGTACGATGATCTACCATGTGTTTTGTAATAAAACTGCTTATGAGTGCAATACTGCCTTTCAAAAATGCATTCTTTAACTGCTGCTCATATGGGGAATCATGTGTCTGGTCTTCGGGAATCTGCATTCCACAATGGTTATTAAAACACTCTAACAATCTGGCATAATATCTGTCAATAGTTTCATCTTCTTGTTGGATGCATTGATTAATGCAAGTCCAGTCTGCCCTAGGCTTCCATTTCTCAGAGATTCAGTCTGTAAGACCTTTCACTCTGTTGTCTAACTCTGCGCTGCTATGTGGGAGTAGTTTATGTTCAGTGTCACAGGGATTCCAGTTGCCACTGATCATGTGCCAATCTGGTCCCATGATCTGTCTGACTACTTTTTCTACTTCGTCTCTGTTTAGGTTATAACTTAACCTCATGCATTGTAAGTCTTCTAAGAATTTTCTAAAATTAACTTTTCTTATGGGGAATTCCCCCTGTGGCTTTCCGGATGTCTTCCTGTGTCCACGGTCTATACACTAGGAGTGTTGGGTCCTGACCTTCTTGTCCTGCCTGAGGATTAGGCACTTCTATAAGTGGGCATATTTCTTCTTCACTTATATATTGTGAATTTCTACCCATTTGATATAGCTCAATGTCCCCTTTTGAGTTTCCTGCCCGTGTTCGAGACCTGGTCTCAACGGGATCTCTAACAAACGGTGTTGCTTTTGTAGTGTCTCTACTTACAGTGATAGCAGGATATCACAGGGTTGGACTAACTTGTTCATTTGCCTCATATTCTGGTAAGGGAGGTGGAGGGGCTGATGCTATTACTAAGTTATTGTCTTCTTTATCTAAAAACATTGCTTTTGAATTATTACTCTTTTGTTCCCAACGGTTTGCTACCTCAATCCACCTGTGTCCCTGAGGAATTCCTAATTTACGTTGCTTTTTTACCCGACCTCTGGAATCAGTTTTAAGCTGTTTGACAAGTTTAACAAGTGAGGATTTTTATAATTTACCATCGAATTCATACTTATTAACCCATTTTGAGTAGTATTTAATATTATCGGCACGCTGTGATTGCATATATTTCACATCTTCGGTTAACGGCGGAGTTTGGGGTCTTTTCGTGCACTTATTTCCCATTTTGTTCTAACCTTTAAAATGTTACATAACCCTTCTTATCTTTTACGTGGTACCACGGGTGTTTTTTACAGTCTCTCCAGAATGACTGCCTACCTATTCTGTTTCCCCGATCTATGACAAGACAGCAATCTTTTTGTCCCTGATTTGTACTAAGCAAATTTCTTGACAAAACAATGCTAATCAAGTCCCTGATCTAAAACAGAAAAAAGGTAAATTCACCTTACCTGAGCCTCCGTGATTGATCACCTGGTTCGAAGTAAACCCATCCTTCAGTCACAGATCAGAAAGTGGCTGGCCTCTTTTGTACGACAATTCAGTTGGAGGTCTTTTCAGATAAGAAGAACCGATGTGGTTTCTTCCCCGTACGGCTTCAAGCCACCTGGCCTGTCTGATCTGAGGCGAAGTGAAGGTTTCCGGTCCGAAGGACCAATCTGTCAAAGGAAAAAACTTCAAAGACCAATACACGTAAGGTTCAGGTTAAGGCACTTTTAATTCTTGCAGCAAGGAGACAAAAACATGCAAAAATACAGAGTTTGTCTGATTAGTAACAGGAAGTAAGCCATTCTTATACTGTTTTACAAGACATTGCCTTCTAAGCTGACGTAATCAAGTACAAGCCTACAATATTGTTTTTACAGCAGATGTTGTTCATGATTTTCTGCTGACATGACATTACATTACTAGATTTGTGTAAAACTTTTTGAAAAATAACATGGCCTTGGAGACCACTAGCTAGTTACAATTATTTCTACAGTGCTGCGTAACATTTCAAGGTACTTTGCTAATTCAAGCACAAAGCAAACACAGATTATAGTTCATATTCTTCAAGCAGTCTTTGTTCTACTTATATATCATTTCTGCAGCTGTGTATGTTCTCATAGCACAAACAGAGCTAATTGTCTAAGTTTAATAACATTATAGAAACGGTATTGTTCCATTCATTATTTTCTAACTAAGCAGAAAATCATCTGCTTCTCAGTAAATTTCCAAAGGTATAAGCAATATTTCAGCTGTGCTGACAAAATACAAGGTCAGAAAGCATTCACAGTTTATATGGATTTATGCAGTATGAAATAGAGTGAATGTGTTAACCCTATTAGGTTTTTAAAAGCACTAATATGCACATTAATACATATTTTTCTAACAGTCTTCATTGCATCTTCACATGTTCATCATTGCCATCATTATTACATCACCTTCATCATCACCTTCAAAATCATCTTCATTGCATGTTCATCATCATCTCAGTGCTGTAACACCACCAAGCTGGTTACATGTGGAACACAGCCTCAGCATTTAATTCTGTTATGCTTGAAATGTTCAGAGCATAGAAGTCTGTGAAGAACAGGTCAGATCAGTTTATTGAGGCACCCAGGCTACAAGATACAGAAAGTACATAGAACTTTAAACAAATCTGATAACATCTAATAGATCACATAAACATAGATGGCATCCATCGCTTTAGGCATTATTGTTTGCTTCTGATCTGTGTGCATAGAGAACAGATAATTTGCATGACAACTTAAACTATGTAAAGGTTTTGATAAGCACTGTTATTTGTATTGACGAGGAAGAAAGGTTACCTTAAATCATCTAAATAAAAAAATACACTTTCGGTACTTAACCGTAGTACCGACTTCAAATTAAATGATACAAATGTGCGTTTTTGGGGGTATTTAGAAGAGAAATCAGTACAACATATAGGCAAAAATACTCTTGTGTGTAAATGTCCAAGACTTTGCAATGAAACAAGCCAAGTGATAGGAGTATAAGTGATGCATTTCATATAAGGTATTCTAATTAGTTGACACATTTGGTCACAGGAGCACATAATCAATAAATAACATCAAGTAAGACAGTAGCAAACTTTTTGAAGTTAGTGGTTTACTTAACAGATGAGCTTGATTAAATAAGTATAAAAAACGCTGTGCATGTGGCACATGGGTAAAAGGTATGGCGAGCATTGATACCAAAGTGTGTCACTTACTCCTATTTTGTTATGGTAGGTACATTCTGTGTGGTTTAAAAGGCACAGCGCTGACTGCATGCCACTAAGTAAATACTAGCAATTAATCAATCAGCTGTTTTTCCCTTCATGCCTTGAAATCTGTCTGCTACATCATGGCAATATTTTCTTGTTCACCATAGACCAAATATTGTGATATAGCTAGATTATGGGCTCACTGCATAAAGAAGAATATTTTGCCTTATGAAAGCACAGCACACTGTTGTGTTACTTCTCTTCTTGGAAGCATTTGTTATTGAATGTCTCCCACATTCCCTGTAGTGTACATTCCTGGCTATCCTGACAAAAAATCACTATGTATTGACAATGGCAGTCGAAAGATATCTGTATCCACATTGTCTCACTTACATGTACCAAACACAGTCCATTATGTCTTCATATCTGACAAACACACATACTTTCACAGGTGTGTGCCATACAGTCAAAGAACAATATATAGGGTATAACCCATAAGCACTGTGCAACATAATATTTTGAATTTATTGAAGGATTTACTGCTTTACTTTCTATTTGCCAAGTTCATCATACTTTCTTAGTGTATTGATCAAACATGTTTCAACTCTGTTACTGCAGCTCAGTTTCTGTGTAAACTACTATTTGGCACTAACAAATGCCTGTTCAAAGAGGGACTTGTGCACTAGAGTTGATGTTATGTAAATCATATTAATCATATTAACAAGGAGTGGCAAAGTATTTCACCCACCATTAGCTCCTTCTTTCTCATAAAATCATTAAGAACAGGATAATAATTGTGTAGCACTAGATACTTATGGGAAGGAACTGCATAGCGATATAACACCTTTATGTGCCATGTTACATGAGATGACTTGTTTGCATGATTATTATAGATGTAAAGATAAAAAAGTGCTCATTATAAAGACTATCTATATTACCTGAATAGAAGTATGGCCTGGTTCAGAATTGCTGTCTGAACTCTGTGCTGACCATGGAACAGTGGGCATCTTGGTTGTATTGCTAAAAATGTGTGAGCTGTGGGCAGAATCATGCATCTGTCAGCTGTTGCACATTGTTCATCAGAGAGAACCAAAGGATACACTGAACAGCAGTGGTAAGTTATGCCCATTTAGTGAAGGACTGAGTGCCACAGCAGTGGTGTGTAATGCCTATTTAGTGAAGGACTGAGTGTCACAGATAGAGTATCTGGTACTCATGGAGAGCGTAATAGACCAATTAGGACTGCAGTAAGTTTTACAAGATGGCTGGTTATGTATTTCTCTCTTTGTATTTCATTTTAATGATTAAAACAGCTACTCAGGTTGATATGCAGTCCGGGTCTGAACTGTCTGAAAACAGCTACAGCTAACTTTGAACCTAACACCACTCTTAAGTATTCAACTCTGGTACCACCTTTAACATTCCTATAAGAAAAGTGCAGTCCGGGTCTGAACTGTCTGCAAACAGCTACAGCTAACTTTGAACCTAACACCACTCTTAAGTATTCAACTCCGGTACCACCTTTAACATTCCTATAAGAAAAGTGCAGTCCGGGTCTGAACTGTTTGCAAACAGCTACAGCTAACTTTGAGTATGTGTCTAACTGTTTGAGCCAATCTTCATTTTCCCCTGGAGAGCACTGTGCTTTGGCTGTAAGCAGCCCCCACCACCACCACACACACACACACACACACATCTTCCACTTTCTCTTATTCCCTTCTGTTAGCAAATAGTATCAATAACTGATCAATACTGTGTGTTTGTTTATTTAAACTATACCACAGTAGCCTACTGATACAAGGTTATCCTGGTTTTCCACCTGAGAAATTAAGACAAGACTTACAGTTTCAGAGCAGTCCTTGGTCAATTGTGATTGTTCTTAACACATACTTGTCTTGCTTTGGCTCATTAGCAGCAGTACAAAGAACTGCCTGCTCACACCCTTGTTCTCCCTCCCCTTCCCTGTTTATTACCGTAAGACAATCCCAGAGTTAATAAATATTACCTGTGGCAGGCACCATTTGTAAAACTACAATCCACTCTGCTACAGGCCCCATGAAGGCTCAGTGTCTCTCCAGTAAGTGTTTTACAACTGTAAATGCCTATTTATGTTGAATTGTATTAGACATTTTACAACTGTATATGTTTATGTTGAATTTCAAGCCTGTACTCCAATCTGCTTACTTACACTATCAGACTATTTACCCCACTCATAGGACCAAAAACTGGGACTGGGTTAGCCCGGCTCCGCTTCCCTCACTACGCTCGGGCTCGCTCCCCTCCCTACCCCTTATCCCACCCGCCCACTGTGTCTACATTTATAGGCACTAGGCGACACCCCTACTTCCTCTCCAACCTACACAACTTCCTCTCCAATTTCCTCCCCCCCACCACTATACTGTTTAACCACTACTATTCCTCTGAAGTACATTGACCCCACCCATTGATGACATATAACATTTCTATAAATAATTATAAACTCCTTCCTCTTATCTTACCACTCTTAATTCTGCCATACTTTTTTACTAGCTATGAAAATCTCACATTCGTAGGTTTCTCTTATCCAAAATGCCAAACCAAGACCCCCCTACCTCCACTGACTCATGAACTTGCCCACTACTACACTACCCCAAAAATTATAAATTCCAACCACTTGCTTCTAAAACCACTCCAATCAACACCAAAATCCAAATATGAACTAAAACTACTATTCAAAGTTATTAGACTACTAGCGTATCTAAGAAAAACATAACCAAAGATGGGGACATCCATCCTAATCCAGGCCCAACCTTAACTCAAAATCCTACCAGCCCACCACTCTCCCACTGACTGGTCAACTCCCTCCTAATATGCCACTTAAACATTAGAAGCCTAAACAATAAGATACATAGCCTGCATGCTGTACTAGCCACATACCTCCCCAGCATAATGTGTCTATCTGAAACATGGCTCCGGCCATCAACCAAAGACAATGAGATCCTGCCTCCTGGTTACAATATACTTAGGGCAGATAGAGTAAAGAAAAGAGGAGGTGGAATAGCCGTCTTATATAATAGCACACTTAACATCATAACTAACCCTATACAACCACCCCAGGTCTCTAACGCTGAAATACTAGCTCTAAAAATTCTACTAAATAATCATAAGGGCATTAACCTAATTGTCACCTATATTCCCCCTGGGAACAATGTAGAAACACTAGAGGTCATTCTACATTGGATAGCCAACAACTACCCTCAAGAAACCATTGTCATGGGCGATGTTAATATTGACTGGAACCAATGCACAGCACAGTCCAACCCCATCCCTGTTAATCTACATGGATTCTCTCAGATAATATCATCTACCACACGTACAGGTAACAATAACCAAAAGAGAGTATACTAGACTGGATACTCACCAACAGTCATCCCCAGAACTATATGTCTGGAACTCTCCCTAATGATCTTAGTGATCACCTGCTCACATACATCATGAAAGACAAAATTAATTGTACAAGCTTACCTATTTATAGGTCTATCAGATCCAAGAAAAACTTTGACCCAACTAAATTTCAACTTGAACTCAAATCATGTAACTGGACAAAACTAAAGTTCCTTCCCCTTGATGAGGCAGTGTCATCATTTAACAATTCATTCCTTACTATACTTGACTCACATGCCCCTAAACGCTCAATAAGAATTAAAACTCAACTAGCACCCTGGCTAACAACAGGCACCAAAACCAAAATAACAAATGACTGGATACTCACCAACAGTCATCCCCAGAACTATATGTCTGGAACTCTCCCTAATGATCTTAGTGATCACCTGCTCACATACATCATGAAAGACAAAATTAATTGTACAAGCTTACCTATTTATAGGTCTATCAGATCCAAGAAAAACTTTGACCCAACTAAATTTCAACTTGAACTCAAATCATGTAACTGGACAAAACTAAAGTTCCTTCCCCTTGATGAGGCAGTGTCATCATTTAACAATTCATTCCTTACTATACTTGACTCACATGCCCCTAAACGCTCAATAAGAATTAAAACTCAACTAGCACCCTGGCTAACAACAGGCACCAAAACCAAAATAACAACTAGAGACAAAGCGTGGGATAAATGGCGCACTACAAAACTACCCCTAGATCGTATCAAATTCCAACAACTTAGAAATGTGACTAAAAAAGCCATCATACTAGATAAGAAAAATTACTTCTACATTCTGCAACATAAACATCAGAATAACCCTCAAAAGTACTGGGCAGGCATAAATAAACTTCTCCAACCAGGCAAATCCACTACTCCGACCACAGGAACATTATTTCATTCAATACTTTCTTCACAGAAACCATCCAGTCATTAGCTAACCAACTTTCTCCTCCCCACACTTCTATAAACACTATACCCGACCCACCACTCTCTTTTAACTTCCAGCCAGTGTCCACATCCTTTATCAGATCCCTTTTGAAAAAACTGAAGCCAACTACCCTTTCAGCCGATCTTCTGCCGGCTGAATACCTGCAAATTGCTGCAGATGTCGTGGCCTACCCTATCTCAATCCTAATTAACAGAACCATAACCGAGGCCTCAATCCCCTCAATTTGGAAAATATCCTATGTTATTCCACTCCACAAAGGAGGTTCATCCACAGAACTATCCAACTATAGACCTATAGCCATACTATCACCACTTGCCAAAATTATGGAAAAGTGCATGCACAACCAACTAATGCTCTATCTAACCCAAAATAAACTACTCACAGACTCTCAACATGGATTCAGACCCCATTATAGTACAACCACTGCCCTCCTCTCTTTTACTGAAAACATTAATCTTAACCGGAATAATAAAAAATATCCTCCGCTCTTCCTGGACCTATCGAAAGCCTTCGATATGGTAAACCATCAGTTACTTCTATATACTTTAAAACCCTGTATCTAGATACTCCAGCCCTTGACTGGTTTCAAGCTTACCTCACTGGGAGACAACAAGCAGTAATGTGGCAAAACAAGCTCTCCTGCCTACTACCAAATACCATAGGAGTTCCTCAAGGTTCCATATTAGGACCTCTCCTCTTTTCAGTCTTCATAAACGACATCCAAACAGTCATCCCGAAGCCACCTGCATTCAATATGCAGATGACTCGACTATAATATGTTCCAATGCCTCTCTTGCAAATCTACTAACTACCACCCAACATAGCTTCACCAAAGTCGAAAACTGGCTTGCCAACCATCTCCTGATCTTAAATTCAAACAAAACCAAGTTACTTCTCTTCTACCCAACCAATAGATCTCCGACTGAAAACTTCACTATAAAATCCAATAATGGGACCATCATCTCCCCAGACACCTATACAAAGATATTAGGAGTAAACATTGACAATAAACTCAGATTTGATATACATATCAACCAAGCCATTAAGTCAGTCAACAAGAAACTTGGGACCCTATATAGAATTAAAGCCTTCCTTACCCCGAATGCCAGGGCAGCCACAGCCCGTTCACACCTTCTCTCTACCCTACTATATGCCTCTCCTGTCCTCACTCACCTTAACAAATCTGATCTGGCCAAGCTCTCATCCTGCTATAATTACATTGCCAGGTTCGTTACAGTCCTACCCTACAGAACACACCACTGTACTAACCTGAAAAAGCTTGGATGGATAGAATTCCCACACCTTCTTCACCAGTCCCAACTCATAGAGGTCTTCAAAATCCTTAAACAACCTGAGAATACCCCAGCACTAAAAAACTTAATGACTCCCTACTCCAATCTAAGCTGCCTTTGCTCAGCAAACAGACTCCTTGTCCAAACAAGTAAATCTCTCAACCTAGGTGGTGACGCGCTATTTGCCAACACCACTGGTAAAATATGGAACTCTGTCCCAAATAACATCACGCTTGCAACTTCTCTAAGTCAATTCAAAAATAGTCTAAAACTCCACTTCAAGTCACACTGGCAATGTCCTTGCTCAAACCTAGACTAGCTCTGTGCCATTAACTAAAACATAAACAACTAGCTAAGATGATAAGTACTTTGTATACTGTGATAAAGAAATATGTATCCTGTCTAACTCTATGTCATTATACTGCCTACCGTCCTTGCTAATATGTTATTAATGTTACATTTGTAGTAATCTCAGAAATAGTAATGGCAGTCTTGTACTTGTAAGTAAATAGCCTATGTTTTTATTAAGTTCTTTCAGCTCATTTACTGTACCTAATTATCAATGTAACTCTGTTGGAGCTTTTCTCCCCGGGCCTCCGCTGAAAAAGGACATGTATCCAGTCGGACCATCCCGGTTAACAAATGTAAAATAAATAAATCAAAATATCCCCTGTGCCTGAGGTTATGACAATATCAGGTTGCTAGGTGCAGTGGTATGTTGGGAAAGAGAATGCTGCACTTAACCACCATGTTTATTACGGAGGCATACTAAACCCCATCCATAATTATTTATGCAGGTTCATCTTTCTGAACTGGTGGCTTAGAGTCCCCATTATCACTTGAGTTTGGTGCCAGATTTCTCCAAGATCAAGGATGCTGACCAGTGATCTATGAATTTGATTGATGTGCTGAGCTCCTAAAGTATGTTGCAGTTTACAACAGTTCTAACATTTCTTCTGTAGCAACATTTTCTGTGTCCCACCCCATCACCCTTTTTCTTTTGATCCTTTCTTCCATTCTGTTCTATAGTTTATTTTCCATGGAGTCTTTAGTGAGGACTGCTGACCATCTGTGCATCTCCACTATTTCTCAACCTCGTTAGCTTTCCTTTGCTAGCTTCTCTGCTGTACTTTTGCACCTGTGCTGTTAGAATTACATTTATTACTTGACTGTTCATTACAGATATGTTTAACTTGTTTACATAGTCTTACCCCTTTCACATTTATAGTCCGCATTTAAATATTTGGCATACACTGACATTTTATTCTTGGCCACATTGCAACTGAAATTATCTGTGCTATGAAACCATATTTACTTCTATATCCTTTTTATTTGTAAATTTCTTTTTTAAAGCCATCGTTTTATGAAACTGTTTTTTATTCATGCATTTGTAGGTTTTGCTTGCTATTTTCTGCTGTACTGTATATTCTGTGATGTAATTCCTTACATTTGCAAATCAGTTAGTATGACTTAATATTACATTTGTCCTTTCTGCAGTTGATATAAGAGGTGTTTAGTTCCTAGTTCTTGCACAGAAAATGGGGTAGCCCAGACAGACAGCCTAGTTTTCAGAACAAATAAGTAAATTGTTATGAAAAGTGGTAAAATATTGTAGAAAAGAATGCAAAACTTGGGATATCCATCAGCAGATATGCCGCCTTGCAATGCTCCAGAAAGAGCCTTGGATTAATCTCATATATCCCAAGACATTGTCCCGTTCGATTCTCAGCTAGAGCATCTTCTGTGTGGAGGCATACGTGAATGGGGGGTGCCTTCGTTGAAGGTTGTGCGTCAGGGCTGGTAACCCGGTACATAAAAATCCACTACCAATCATTAGCGGATCGGAGTTCCGCTGTGGCGACACCTAACTGGGAAAAGCCGAAAGACAC